>NC_053130.1:9863175-10073175 GCF_010015445.1 Perca fluviatilis | reverse complement strand
GCAGCTTTGAGATTGGTCTATAATTGCACATCACACTCTTATCTAAGTTTGTTTTTTTCAGTAGAGGATGCACTATAGCATGTTTACAATAAGTTGCAACAATTCCAGACAGAAGACTCTTATTAATTATTGATAATACAAATGGACCAATCAGTTCAAGAACTTTCTTAAATAGCATTGTAGGAACAATGTCTTGAGGAGAGACTGTCGACTTTAATTTACCAACAATATCTAAGTGTGGATAAAGAAATAGGCTCAAAATCAGACAACACAGCATGAATTACAGGTATATCCATAGGCTCATAAGAACACTGTTGTATATTCCTGCGGATGTCCGCTATACGTCCGACAAAGAATTCCAAAAGATTCTCACATAAGTCCATAGGTATAACTACAGGCACCTCTAATCTGGGGTTCAGGAATATATCAATTGTTGAAAAAAGGATTCTTGGATTTTGACGATTTTTCTCAATAATGTCTGAGAATGTATGTATTTATGTAAGCCGTGACAGTGTGACAGAGTGACAGAGCCAGCATGAACAAAAGCAGGTGCCTGAAACAAGCAGCTAAATGGAACTCAGCTGCTTGTTTAGTTATTATTTACACTTTTTTTTTTTTACAATTTTTCCTACTGTACCATGTCAAAATGTCTATGTCAAAGTGAAAGACCTTTTACTGAAGAAACAGAGCATTATTGGGATTAGTACTGGGATACAGAATTTAAATCTATAATTCTTTACACTTGTTACTGAAAGAAGTAATCACATTACTTTAACAAATTATGCAGTACTATTTTATTGCCCAACACTATTTAACAACAACAAGGAAAAATAGGTTAACAATAATATTATGGCTGCTATAGACTAGATGTCGTTTAAATTGCATCCCCAACTCCTCCACTTGCCTCCCTTCCTCACGTCTTAGTCCATCCCACCGAGGAAGCACAGAAGAGACACGAGTAGGAGAGAAGCAACGAACAAATGGGTTTTAGAGGGATGAGACGTCCTTTCCTCTGAAGCGTCACATGAATTTGTCTGCTGTATGGGCGGAGTTAGCAACGGCTTTCAGCTGCACGGCTTCAGGAAGGCTGCTCTCGTGTATCCTCGGCTATAGCTCCTTGATGATCCCTCCTCGATGCTCGCTCCTCGGAGTAGAATTAAGGGCTTTGAGACGGCCTTCATGGAGGAGGGACAGAACAACTTCCGGTTCAGCCAAGGAGCTAGGAGCAAGTAGCTATGAAGTAAGGGACATAAGATGCAGCTTGTGTATATTCCCATTTGGTTCAGTTGCTCTGCAGACTAACTCAGGTCTTTGTTGTTGAAATAAAAATCTTCATATTGCACCATCTCTGCCTGTACTCTGGTAGACAGCAAGTTCTATCCTATTCTACTGTATAGCGGCAAATTCTCAACGTCCTCCCCCAACTTTTTGCGGGGAAGATGGAGTAATAAGTTGTTGCTCAGTGAGTCATAATGTAATATCAGCATAGTTAAATGGTAGATAAAGAAATGCCAACAGTATGAATTATTTTTAAGTTTCTTTATTCTCTGACTTTACATTTTGTTCCCTTTTATCAGTATGTACTGTACTGGTACACTGTTAGCACAAAAAACACACACAAAGAATGATGCTTTAGGTTGCGGGCCATAATTAAAGCATTGCAAAATGATCTTACCTGAAAGCAAACAAAATAATAAAACAAACTAGTTTTGTAAAGGTTAAAGCTCTTTGGGCTAAGAACAAGTCCATCTACATTGGTGCTAGTCATTACCCATGAATCATTGCCTTTTGTTGGATGGATTATCCCATCATGTTTGAGAAGGAGGAGGGCAGGAGTTATAGTCAGAGAGAAATACATTTTAAGTCCTGAGTGTGTGGGAGCCATTAGCCGTAGCGCCATGTTATTATGTGCCTGTCACCTCAATGATAAGTGGCGCTATTGTGGGCAGCACTGCACTGTATATGAGAAATTTATATAGAACTATTATAGGAGAGGCAGAACATCAGGTTTTTTGAGCATTGTATTATTAAAGTCTGATCTTTTTATGTCTAATCTATTCACATTGTCTATCAAACCAGTTAGCCATGTTTATATAAAAACCCAGCCACACTATCCTATAGAAAAAAGTAAATCTGCTTATTTTGCTAGGTCAGTTATGGTGTGTGTGTGTGTGTGTGTGTGTGTGTGTGTGTGTGTGTGTGTGTGTGTGTGTGTGTGTGTGTGTGTTGATGTATCCAAGCCAATAAGACCTTTTTGACATGACCATTAATATCTCTCACTTATTATCAAATTGTCTGCATTAAAGGAACTTGAAAACTTCAAGAAAAGAGAAATTCACGGAAATTTTAATTACTTCTACTTTCAAAGATCAATATAGCCTATCCTAATTTGCATAAAAACATGCTTTCCCCTAGCCAAGTGAAGTAATAATGTGTCAACTTTTAAACATTTATTCTACTTTTTGATTAAAAGATTTTGCCTCTAAACAGTGGCAAAACAGAAAAAAATGTCTGTCAAAATCTGTACTCAGTATAATTATGTACAATATGAACAGCTTTATCACCCTTTCAATGTTGTCATTTCATTCGGTACGACCAGGACATTTTGAGTGGTTATTAAGCATGACAGCTCAAAAAAAGTGCTGTAATTCTGCGGGATGAAGCCCTTGCTGTGTGCTAGTGTTCTTTTGTCTGCATAAATCCACTTGTGTAAGTTCATGTGTGAGCTTGCTGTTGTTAATGAGTGTATTCTGGTCAGACCAGGGGAACGATTTTCTGTATAATTAAATGTGAAATCCACCATCACGCTTCACTGATGGTCGGCGAGGCTGATGACAGATGATAATCAAATAAGCAGTGCAGGAAAAAAAAGATTTGATAGGTATTTAAAATGGCAGGGCATACAGTGTTAGGCTATAGATGGAGGGGTAGGGACAGTGAAAACAAAGAGATTAAAGAAAATGACTTGATTTTGCCAACTGTGGATTTTCATGGACTCATGGACCTCAGAGGATGAATCCAACAGACATTGGTGATCCCCTTAAAGTGCCCATATTATGAAAAAAAACACTTTCTGGGATTTGGGGTGTTATTTTGTGTCTCTGGTGCTTCCACACGCATACAAACATGGAAAAATAACCATCCATGCTGTTTTGAGTGAGATACAGGTTTCTGAATGTCTTCTGCCTTCAGTCTCCGGGTGAGCTGTTCAAAATCTGCAGGGTTTTCTACGTCAGCAGCCGAGATGAGGTGGCTAACCGCAGCATGCTAGCTTGTTCTCAATGGCAAAACACTGCTACAACACACACTAGTTCACCATAATCTACAAAAGAAATACTTAGATGTCCCTGTTCTGCAGGTATAGTATTCCACGCAAAGTTGGAAGTGCGCCCTTGTTTAGAAGAAATCTCCCGGCTAATCCTGCCTTGTACTAACTGAAGTTGTAGATACAAACAGCTATCTGATGTGATCCTTACCTAGCTACTGCGCACATGTACCTCCCAACAAAGATGGGATAGAAGTGTGAAGCCTCACTCTGTAGCTAAAACAGAGACCTGAACACACAGGGTGAAAAGAATAATATGGTGTTTTTGGAAAATTAAACCATGTAAACCTATTCTGGTATAACCTCAAAATACAATTATGAACCTGAAATGAGCATAATATGGGTACTTTAAAGCAACCCCAAAGATTCTTTTGTACCTTAAAATAATGTTTCCAAAATCGTTTCAGTGGTTCATCAACTTGTAACACGGTGAACGGCACTTCTGCATTCACTTTGCGGCCCTCTATCTGCTAAAACCGCACTATGCAAGTTTGCCAGATCGGGTAGCGGATCTGTAGTTTGAATGACAGCGGTAATGGACAATTCCGCTTCCAACCTGTAGGGGGACTGAAGAGGAAAAGTGCTTTGGTGTTGCTTTAACAGATTTACATTTTGGGCTTTTAATGAAGTGTCTTGACAACTATGAGATTGATTGCCATGGAATTTGGTACACATATCCATGATGCTCAGAGGATGATCCACTAACTTCTCCTCTATCCTACATTAAATTTGACATGCACATTCATGTTGGTCTCAGGATGAATTGCAATAACTTTGCTGACCTCTTCACTTTTCATCTAGTCCCATCATTAGGTACAAAAGTACAACCTTGTCTTTGGTTTATGATCAAATACCTGCAAAACTGATGACATACTTGTCAGCCTCACCTGTACTTTGTTTTAGTGTCAATTAGCAAATGTTAACACGTTAAACTAAGATGGAGAACATGGTAGTATTGTCATTGTGAGCATGTTAGCATAGTCAGGTTAGCATTTAGCTAAAAGCACTGCTGTGCCTATAAGTACAGCAACACAGAGCCGCTAGCATGGCTGTAGACTCTTAATCCTATAAGTATGTCACACATCTATGTTCTGTATCTGGATAATGCATCAACAAGCTGATGAAGCAGTCACAACATGGGTAACAACTCACATATATGTAAGCCAACAACTCACATATATGTAAGCCAATAGAATGTATCAATCGGTTCTATTGCTTTGATTTTTCTATTAAAAAAAATATTTTTTTATTTTTAATTTCTGATTTTTTATGGTTATGCTCCAGCAATCGTGCCTGTAGGGGCACAGAAAGCACAATTTAATCTTGACATATTGCAGATAGGTGAGCTGTGAAATATTAATTTTCCCCTTCCTCATTATTGCCTCATGGTTTTGATGGAGAGAGAAAAACGCTGTGAGAGAGACGAGGACTGAACTCCGTATGTCAAATTTTCCACAGACTATTCCAGGATTTTATAGCATTTCCTCTTCACATAATAGTACACAAGATGTCCCAGGTGAAGCCATCTTTTACTTATTTATTTATTTTTTACTGCATTTCTGCTTTACTGGCCTTATGTCTGCTCGTTAAAGCTTTAAATTAAATGGACACCACGCTGCATTTTATGAGAAACCATTGCTTTAATTAATCAAAACAACCATAAATATAAACCATAAAGAAGATCACTGAATCAGCAATTGAAGGGATATTACATGCATATTGTGTGTGTGTGTGTGTTGTTTGTGTATCTGTTGTTGACTGCATGAACAAATTAGTAAAAACTAGGTAACTGCTTCTAGATTTAGGCATGATGCAATAACAGAAATCCTTAATCAGATGGATATAAAGTAGGCTAGTCTCACATTGCCAGACCTTCCACCACAGTGCTGCGTAGGAGGGTCTGGCTAGTCCACACAGCATTCTGGGAGAAAAACGTGCTGTGGTTTATTGGCATTTCTTTAAACCAATCACAATCATCTTGGCAGGCGCTAATTGCAGACGGAGCAACGTTGACCCTGCAAAATAGCCTCGGGAAGGAACTTATTTTGGTGGAACACGTGTACGTTCAAAGGTTGTTTTAGTCGTGCAACAGAAAACCCACCGGAGTTTAAAATGCCAACACAAAGAAAGCTGAAGGTGATGGACATCCGGCCAAAATGAGGGACATCCGGCACAATTTCCAGCGGCACCTGAACAATCCCGAAAATGAAACGTCTATATAGATTAAAAGTAGGCTAACTACATAACCTGTATGTATCAAAGATATTTCCTTACAGTCGTTCTACTGAACAGGAATAAGATCAAAGTTAAAGGCTAACTACTGTTTCTCTCAACCTGGACCCTATTTTCCTTTTTTTTCCATTTTTGTGTCTAAGTGACTGATGGGAACAACAATCTTTGACATTGGTGCAGTATCTGCAGTTGGCATCGGCGAAACAAGCTACAATGTAAGTTAATAGGGCAATTGTCCATCTTGTATTTACCTTCACAAAAGTGCTCATTTTTGCCACCGACTCAGATTAATATTCTAAGTGTCTGACAAGATTATGGAAAGAATTCCTCCAGATGATAGACCTTTAAAAATAGGGTCCAGGTTGAAAAAACAGTAGTTACACTTTAAGTGATGTGCTCTCTGATGAGAGAAATGTGTGTTGTTCTACTAATGTTGCGAGATCAGTGCATAAGGAACGTGTTTTGTCTCTCTCTCTCTCTCTCTCTCTCTTTCTCTCTCTTTCTCCTCATTATGAAACCAAACACCCTATGTCCTTGGTAAATGTGAAATTGTTACAAAAATACATTTTGAAGGATTAGGATTAGACTGAATTTGGCTCAGTGCATGGACTGCACATTTACCTGAAAGATGCAGGTTTAATGCTGGGTGACTGACTCCAGAACCGTTCTTACAGTAGCATTACACATACACAAACACACAGGCATACTTCAACACAGTCACACAAAATGAGAAACGAGAACATCCAACACACACCTGCATCCAAAGGCACACCTGAAGACACACGCATACTCAGATAATCTAGGGCTGAGGTTTAACCAGTGTTGAACAACTCGTTTCAGATCAGTTCTTCTCCCCAGAGTTTGGCAAGAGCTGTGGTTAAATATTAGTTTTTCTGGAGGCTGACAGATCTCATTAGTGAACTGACATTTTACTGATAAACTGTTTAACCCTCTGAGGACAGAAGACGCTACGGTGTGTCCAAACAATGTTTGACAAAAATTTCATTTCAGACGTCCATTTACTATTTTAATCATATACGTATAACCTAAGACTTTGGTAAACTGCTTTAGCGCAAAATTATCTCTTTACACATTGCTCTAGAAAAAATGTGGGCGTCACTACACGTGAGTTTGTTCTGAACATTTTGATATGAAACACATGTGGAACAGTTATATTCAAATACCTAAAGAAAAGGTAAATTTAAGAAGATATGTGAAAATGCCTGATTCATGATATCAGTACTTGCTGGTCTTTCCATCAGCACCTAGCATCATGAAACGGGAGACCTCTGAGTTAAAGTGCTGATTTTCAGAACTGCCGTAGTAAATGTGCATTAACCTACTTCTATGTATATCTGTCAGTGTGTTAAGAGCATATGGGACATCTTGCCATTTTCATGCTGTAATGCACTAGGTGATAGAGCAGCAACATTGCTCCGAGGTCTTATCATTTCCATCTGTCCAACAAAAAGTACCAGTCAGGTCAATGAGAAAGACAAGAGGATTAAAGTAGTTAAAGAGAAAAGAAATTAAGAAAAGAAAGCAGAACTAAGAAAACTGTGCAAGAGTGTCTCTTAGAGAGAAAATAGGTGTCTAGTTCAAGGCAAATTAAATGCAGTGAATCTAGGCTAGCATATTTGACTTTAGAGATTCGCCCTACATCCTTGTCCTTGCTGACTGCCGACATCATAATAACTATTTTTGCAACACTAAAGCTCAATCCCCATTAATTTGAGATTCTCTTGGCTCTTACAGGTACATCCTACTGTACCAATGCAATCCTTTCCCACTTCAACACTTTTTACCTAACCTTGTTGACACCAGACCCTTCTCAGTTGTAACTGAGAGTGGGTCTGGCCAAGGTTTATTCACAGCCCATTTCCAAAGGGGCGTCACCAACGTACGCCGCTCATATGCCTCTGGGCGCAATTGGATTATCCATCAACCAATCAGACCAACGATCCAGGTGACGTAGCAGCGACTGCAGCATCAACTGGTTGCTGCGCTTCGGTGGCCATCATGTTGAATGTAAACAAAAAGCTGCTTGTTGTTGCTGCGCTATCGTCATCGTGTAAAGCCCACCTCAACAGTTGCGATTGGTGCCTCAATTTGGAAAAATTGGAAATGGGCTTGAATGGGCTCTTGGCCAGACTGACTTGCAGAGCAAATCTCAAATTTGCCGGAAGTTCGTCAGGGTTTTCCCAGGCTACTGTTTACCTATTCTTACTCAAAACTCATTGCCCACTGTCTTTCCTATTGTTTGTGTTAGGAGAATAAGCTTTCAGTGAGACAGAATCGTAGGCTACTGTTGGTGCTGATTTAGTAGTCACCCTTGTGAGGATTTTGTGTTCATGTGTGTGTTATTCACACAGGAAGTAGAACAAATCTAGCATTCTATGATTAGACCACGACGCTTTATACCCATAGGGCTCAATATCCTGGAAAAATGAGATTCATTCACTGGAGAGGCTGCACTGTTTGTATGTGTGTTTGTGTGTGTGTGTGTGTGTGTGTGTGTGTTGTTGTACTTTCATTCTGGTGGTAACAACATTGGTTATTTATGTATTTTTTCTTTGACCTTACCAAGAGAAATGCAAAGGCCATTTTTGACAATCCTTGCTTCATTTTTGGTAGTTGAGGGTATGTTTAAGTTTTATCATATAATATTGCTTTAAAGAAATTAATGCAAACTGCAGACCAAGCAAACTAAATATTGGAGTTTTTCACCAGGTGGCCAGATATACAACTCAAAAAGAATGCTAATGTTGCTAACAAATTCACCATAACAACATTATAAGGTATGTCAGCATTATTAATGCAGCTTTAAAATACAGTTTACCTAAGATTTTAGATGTGATGGTCGGAGCTTAGATTAGAGTAACAGATTGTCGACACAGTGTGCTTTTAAGATGCATTTTTCAGACATCCACCTCATGCTCATCAAATGAGATACACTCTATTGTAATCAGTTGTCTACACAGGTCGCATAATGGCGTGCATTTCACCTGCGCTCAATGCACAACTGTGATCCACTGCGTCTTTCTAGGTTGGAAGTCTATTAACTTGACGTTACAAAGATTGTGTATTGGTCTGTGATTACAGCCAAAACTCAGGACTGGAGCTTCGCTGTGTGTGCCTTCCAATTAATTTTGTCTTCACTATTCCATTCATCCTCTCCTTCCATCCTTCCTCCATCCATCTCATCTTTTCATTCTTCTCTTCCTCCCTGCAGAACCATCTTTATCTCAATCGTACTTGTCTTCACTCCACCATTCTTTCTTAGTGGCTTCCTTCCTCCCTCCTTCCTTTCTGTTTTTACTCCTTTATTATGTTGCATCGCCTCTTCACTCACTCAAATTCCCTTCCTTCATTGACTTCCTTCCCTTTTTCCATCTCACTGTCAACTTCCACTCCATCCCTTTCTTCATCTTCTTTGTTTTTGCATCTTTTTCTTTTTCTCTCCTTGCTTCTTCTCCTCCATCCCTCCTCCCTTATTGCATCCTTCTCAAAGGGAGTAAACAGGCCCATCTATCACCTACCTGGTTGCTTATGGATGCCGGGATATGAAATTCAACTTTTTATTATATTTTTCTCTCAGCATTTTTACAGTCATTTGTCTAAAATCTTGACAGCTCAGCCACAAAGCTTTGAAAGAGAACTGGAGAAACACACCTGTTGTGTGCCTAATGACATCGAGTCGAATGTGTCTAATCTACAAGGCTGAAGATGACTGCTTTAAGTGCCTGCTTGTTCAAGTTGTTCAGGACTGACAGTTTGGACACCAAAGTTAAAGCTATAAAACAAAATAGAATAGAATAATGCATGAAGCAGAACTGACATATGCTAGAAACAATGGCAGTGCGAATTAGTGACTGAATATTTGTTTGGTTGTCATCTACGGACAACCAACAGATAGTTATTTAAGTAAAGGCTGACAGTCTTTACAAACAATCATACTGTGAAGAATAGCCAACCAAGGAGTTTATTTTTTATTTTTTTTATTTGACAACAACAATGTGAAATCAACTAATATTGTAGAGAACAGGAATAATAAAAAAAACTTTGCACTAGACCGAAAAAAAAATAATGTTGTCATTGAGTATAATCCAGGATTATACAGAATCTTCCAAATCAATTTTCTTCTCTGTGGAAGGGGTTGCCAGAAACAGTATGAAACTGTTGGTCTGTCATGAGTTTAGAGATTAAACCTGTGTTGTCTGCCATGTGGTCTCGTAAACCCCTTTGCTGTGTCCTCAGAAGCTGCAGTTTAAACTGCATCTGTGATTTATGCTGCGTTCCAGACACAAGTTTTAGCCCGTAAAGACTTCAAGTCACGACTCACGACTTGGTAGCGTTCCAGGCAAAGTCACGACAAACCCTTCTAGCTGGCGTTAGCTAGCGGCTACCTACCATTGACGTTAGCTAGCACTAGCTGATACTAGGGATTTCTAGTCGGCAACATATTTTGGGCTTCATTTAATAAACATAACCTGTAGTAGTACACAATCGTATGTGTATTGTTTTGATTACAATGTGCGGAATTACTTTATGTTGCCTATTTATGTATATTTCTTTCTATTTCTCACTGTTAATCACCGGCGTCTGTAGGCTACAGCATCAACAGGGGTCGACATTGATGTTTATGTGTGTGTGACGTCAAAACTGTAACTGGGAGTACAACGATCTGGTACGAGTTTACGAGTAGTAAGTTATGGGTTTGACTGCCGTTCCAGGGCACTTTCACGGGTAGAAGGTTGTGAAAACACGAGTTACGGGTTGCCTGGAACGCAGCATACATCAAAACTCAGTTGTCAGACCTCACCATATGTTAGGTTTAACTTAAACGTGGACGTGAACCACTTGTGTTAGTGAGGTTTAGGGTTATACATTTCGTTAAATATTGCAAACTCAAAATGTGAGTTTTTCCCAAAACAAATGTATAAGGGCAGTGATAAATACTGTAGTTTGTGCAGGTTTAACTGTCCCAGTGGCTGTAGGCACACCTGAAGCTTGTCGACATCGTTAAATGAACATGTCTCTCTCTCTCTGCCACTAAACGGTTCACAGAGTGAAATACAGACCTTATTTTGCCATTCCAGTGGTTGTTGAATCAAGTTGGTGTATGTGAGCCATAAGTGGTTCTATTAGTCAGTCGTCAGCATTTGGCTAAAACAAATTTAATTTGTTGTTGAGCTCGGTGAAGCTGCTCTGTAGTACCTTCGATTGTGGTTGTTGGGGGCTCATCTGCCTCAAACATATAGTTTATAGCTGTGGGATTTCTCTGTTGCCTTGTGTGTGTGTGTGTGTGTGTGTGTGTGTGTGTGTGTGTGTGTGTGTGTGTGTGTGTGTGTGTGTGTGTGTTGTGTGTGTGTGCATGTGTGCTCCAGGTTTGTTTAGTGCCATAGAAATCCAAGCCACATGGATTCACTGTCTTGATTTTACGTTTGGACTATCCCAGCATCTTGACTTTTCAGAGAGTCAGAAGTACTTGAGCATTTTTAGCTGCTATTTGATGTTTTTTGTGACTTCAAATGCAAGATTACTTTTGTGGCATTTCTGCCTTTTAATTAGCTAGTGAGAGAGACAGACAGGAAAGGCAGGGGGCAAGAGAGGGGATGGCATGCAACAAAGGGGCCCTACCCGGTAAGCTACCAGGATGCCCCCCATCAATATATATATATATATATATATATATATATATGACATGGAAGAAATTTGATTGTAAATTACATTTTCTGTACTTTTTAAAAAAAAGTATTCTGAAGGCATGATGGGAAGCCCTCTATGCCAGATGCATGGCTGAAAAATCTCTTTTTAAGGGGAAAGTGGGAGGACTAAGCAAACAATTGCTAAAGTTTGGAATTGGGACACCACTACAATTAACACAAACATGCTACAAGAAGGGGAGGCTCAAAAGTGAAGATAAGAAACTGTGTGCAGCCGAAAATAATTATTAACCCCAAAACAGGTGAATTTTTCTTGTGGCAATCTATTCAGTTGTTGATGATTGTCCTCTCCTCAGCCTCACTGTCTTTTTTGCTTACTGTAACATCAAAGGGACTACAGTGACTTTCACAATGTGCTAGTTGCTGTGTAAATGGATAGGAAACCACACGCCAAAGTGTTGAATTGTAGTAGGATTCATCTCTTCAAAGTCCTGTTTTCACACATTTTCTTTTACACTTGCTGTTTCTGTGCAGCCCTGACTCTGCTGTCTGTCCTCTCACTCTTAGACAGGACTGGAGATGTATGCTGCAATCAGTAGAGGGCAGAAGACACACACACACACACACGCACACGCACACACACACACAAATGCTTGTGTTTAGAACATGAAAAAGAGAGTCAGTGCTCCGATACTGGCAGCTCTCTGCTGCTTGCTTCAGTCACACTGAGATCAACTCATTTCACAGATAAGTGCTCTGATTGACTCTGTGTGTGTTTGTGTGATCAGTGTGCAGGATCACCTCCTCTCTGCAGACATAATGTTGTTGATACGATGTTCTGTGACCTTTTAAAAAGCTCACTGCCAGTGTTATCCGATTAGGATTTGTTATTATTTGAGTCTCAAAGCTAATACTGTCATATAAACACACAATATCTGTTTATCTTTGTTTACCCAAGTGACTCGACTGAAACAGCAAAGAGACTTTAGACGGATATTATTACATTGATTTGGCGGACGCTTTCGTCCAAAGTCATTTACTATGAGTGCATTCAAACTCCAGGAACAAGAGCTTGATGACAACTAAAAGCATGTTCAGTGGTGCAGTGCAACTGCCTACTATTTGTCCCTTTAGAAATGATGCAGAAAGGCAGTGTGCACATCCTGTATTTTATTTAGGTAAAGTGCAGAATAACAGGTGTAACAGATTTTTAAGATTATTTTTTGGGCATTTTTAGGCCTTTATTTGACAGGACAGTTTACCCTTGAAAGGTGAGAGAGGGCGAATGACATGCAGCAAAGGGTCGCAGGTTAGAATTGAACCCACGACTGCTGCAGTGAGGACAGAGCATCTGTCCATGGGGGCACACTCTCTACCAGGTGAGCTACCCAGGTGCCCCATAGTATCTGTTTTAGGTCATGCCTTGACATTATTGTCAATATTTGTATACATGTTACTTTATTTCATTTTCAACTGTTTGTCTCTCTGTATTTGTGCATGTAACTTTGTTTAGTTAGTACATTCATGCATATTGAATTGTTGGGTTAAAATATGTAAAGGCTTATATGAATTTCAAAGAGTGTCACCCTGACCTGGTTTGAAAGGCACAAAGTACACACATTTTCCTCTTTGGTTCTACAGAGGCCACTGGGGGCAGAATCTGTGACCTTAGATATATCCAACACTGATTAATATTTGACTCAGTTGATTTGACTGACCTCATTGTTATTTTACTCTCTTTTAGCCTTTGGCTTGAAAGTTTCCAGAGGGAAAAGATTTACATTTGCATTTTAACATTTCTTTTCAACTGGGATTCAAGAGGCAGCAGCAGAATGAACTTTACTCCTATAACTTAACTTTTAAAAAGGGATTTATGGGATTAAGGGATTCCTATTTACAACAGGACCCTTTAATCAATCATTCCATTGATTCGCCACTGTTATACTGCCATTCTTCTATCAAGGTTTGGTTGATGTGGAGACCATGAAATTAAAATTTGTCAAGCATTGCTATCCCACATATCTTTGGCTGAATGTCATCATGGGACATGTTGATTATTGATCACCAGGCTTTATGGCAATTGGATTTACATGATTCGTTTTGCATTTATGTAATGACATATCTTGATGTTTCATTTACTGTATTTCACTGGATTACTCATTCCGCATTCCCAGAAGGTTTCTAAGTTAAATTTTCTAAAAATGTATTACATGGTGATAAATACTGACATACAATGATTGAACAATCATTGAAGATGTAATCAACAATCACAATTCCTTACTTCCATCCATCCACTGAAACTAAATCCATGACCTGTTCATTTCCTCCCTCACAAAACTAGAGTCAATATGTTGTCAGTGGATACAGACTGGTAATGGAACAATGATTAGCTTCATAATTTGTCAAGGGGTTTTCTGATTGCCACTTATCGTTAACAGATTTTAATCAACTAACAGCAGAGGCCACAACAGAACACTCGGAGAGGCATCAAGGTAAGTAAAAAGTATTCCTGTATACATTTTTCATGGAGATTAGAAAGCACAGGGCAAAAATAATCACATTTTCACTTGAATGCACAACAAAGCAGCCAAAGGAATCACCTTTCGAGGCTATTTGTGAGGATGTTTGCCTGCAAAATTAGATATTGATTTTCTTCTCTTTGTTGCTCTCTTGACCTATTGTGTTGGCTCTCTTTCATCCATTGGTTTTCCTTCACCAGCCTCTCATTCCCTCTTCCTCTCTCTCTTCTCACCTGCTTTCACCACACGACTTCTTTCACATCAACTCATCAACATTGCTTATATTGTCTAATTACTGAGAATGCAAAACCTGTAAACAAGCTCCATCCACCTCTGAACAACTCATACTTTAATTTGCTTGCTTCACACGACAGCCATATTTGAATTATACCACATTCCAGGTGGGTTGCCCTATTTTGGAGAAACTAATGTAAACAGAGGCAAATTCAATTTTGACAAAATTGTTATGCTTCATATCCCTGGAGGGCTGATAATGTGCATATTTGCTTTAAAACAGGGAATAGCTGGTTTTAGTGAGTAGTTTCTCCTCTGTGGTTGCAAATCAGCCACATGTGTGGTGTATTTGCTGCTTGGTTTAACCTGTAGCCCTCAGCCCATTCCGATTTTTAGCATTAAAGGTGCTGTAGGTAGGATTACGAAGGTCCAGGACTTAGCCAAAAAAGGTTAACATCAACAACTTCTCAGTCCCTCCCCCCTTTCTGCTAATGCCCAAAACGGTCCTCTAAGCCCTACCCCCCACAAGGGAGAATGGATGCATGGGCATGAGCAGTGATTGACACCCAGTTAGACCCACCCCCGGCCCTGATTGGTGCTTCTGAACAGGGAGCTGTGGATTTTTGCTAATTGCACTACAGGCTGTAGGTGGTGCCAGAGGAGCCGGATTTTTTTTAAATTACCTGCTTCGTGTAGTTCTACTGGAACATAGGGTCAGTTTCAGCAAATATGACAGAAAGTTAGTTTTATAAGTCTTACCTGCTGCACCTTTAATTAATAGCATTATAAGTTAGAACTAGTGTTTGTTTAAAAATCAACAAATCAACCAAAAAGGAGGAAATACTCAGTGAAATCAGCTGGTCTTTGGTAAGAAAAAAAAACCCTGCAGACTTCTAGCCTTCCATGGACATAAACAGTGAGAGACCTTTTGATTTATTCTCTTTCCAGTGCACATGGTGTTACAGGTGCAGATGGCCTCGTCACAATCTCTCTCCATCTGTTTTTCATCCTATATATCTTTCTTCTTTTCACCCCTTTCTCTATTTCACGTACTCCACTAGTGTTTTCCTCCTTCCAAATCACTGAATCTCTCTATTTTTTATCTATAAATGCATAAGCAACCTGTCAGGTGTATGTGTCTGTGTGTGTCTGTGTGTGTGTGTGTGTGTGTGTGTGAGAGAGAGAGAGAGAGAGAGAGAGAGAGATCAGTAAATCAAAGTGCTGTGTATTAAGCTCCTGCATGTCAAGCATGCTTCCTCCAGGCACACGCGCACGCACGCACGCACGCACACACACACACACACACACACTCTGTTGGCTGAAGTGTATCTCAGTAAATGCATATATGTATTCTGTATATAGACTATTTTAATCCATCAGGCAAGTGTGACAGGCCTATTTCCTCGAGTCAGAAATGCTAATGGTTTTGGGGAATTCAAAGCAGGCTCAATTTGTCACGTCCACATTGGTCCAGCCTGCATTACAAACCACTTCACTATAGCAAAGCCAAGCTGGGCATCACGCGTCTGAACATTACACCATATTCTTTTTTCTTTTTACTGTATTTTCTTTAACACAAGCATTGTCTATTTCTTTACTCTGTTATGTCTTAGCTATTTACATTTAGAAATGAGAATTAAGAATCATCACAGTATGACAGTTGCTTGGATTAAAAGATGCACTGAAAAGTGTCACTGTTGAAGCACCAGTATTCATCGTTTTGTAGACGAGAAGTGTATTGGTAGGCTGTCCTCATCTCCGGTATTTGGTCACACCCTTACACAATCCTCTCTCATATTCCTAACTACTGTGCAGTTTTTAGATGTATAATAGCTTTAAAATTCTATGTATTACTCAAATCATTCTTACCCACAAAAGGATAGCATGGGGCGATTATGCTAGCAGCTCACAACTGCCGACCATTTCGTTTCTTGTTAGGCAGCGACCTCTAGTTGCTGAAGTAATTATCGTGAGAGCAAATGAGGAAGCGAGGTGACAAAGTAAAGAGCGCCAAATTCCACATGAGTAGACAGGTTGGGGTGATGGATAGGTCAAACAAACATAGGACTTTCACTCAGGAGAATGGGGTTTGATTTTTTACTAACCCCAAATATTAGGCTCGTTCGAGATGAACTGCACATCGCGGTGACAAAAATCTGCTGTCAAGTCGGATAGTTTCCAGTCGATTCCAGCAGCCTTCAGGCTGAACAGGAAGTCACAGAAACACTGTGGTCCGATTCCGATTTAATAAAATGTTATCAGACCCATATATCAGCTCGTACACAGTCTCCAGTTGTTTTAATTATGACAGCGTAGCTCTCAAAATGCTCTACATGTGATCTGTTGCTGATTTTAATTAACAACAGACTGTAGATGATCCGTAATCTGAACAGATTTAGTCTCTCTGAGTTTTAAACATCACTATCAGCCACACAACATGTGGTTTGTACAGAATAAGCCTTTAAATCAGAAAATTGGCAGTTAAAATCCCTCCAATTCAAAATCAATAAAAAGTATAATACGTTATCATGTTGAGTCGATTCTGAACCAATCAGCTGTTAGATCAGCTGAGAGGCCAGCGTTTCCCAGCATGCCCTGGATTTACCTGGGTCTTGCAGTCGGTGAAAAGCAACTGCGCTGCCTGCGTCTCAGAACTGTGGCCGCCTTGATCTCGTGAGGTTAGCCGAGCCTATTGTTTTGCCTAAACTACTGCACTCGTGACACAGTGGTCACATGGTCACAGTCACATGATTAAGCCGCCTTTCAATCTCCACTTTACATTACATTACATTACATCTGCAGCTTTCTGTTATAATTTAGCTGACGCCACTCAAATTGTGCTCCTCCAGAGCCACAGAAGCCATTATGCAACTGTGTGAATCAATGGAGAAAGAATGCAGATAATTATTTATTGAGAACACAAAGTACAGAACCAAACATGCATATTTTAGAACCCATTTTACATTTTTTTAAATTAACCGATTCCCCTATGTATGTCTTGTAAAGCGTCTGTAGGAATGTAATTTCTGAATTTGGCGGAGCATCATCACCTTAATGAGCCTTCACCATCTGCTATAGTTTCTGTTCACCATTTGATACTGTGCTTGTGAACCACTAAACTGTTTTGAATTTCAAGCCTTTTTAAATTTATATTTGTATTAATATAACATTATAACCATTACATAAGCTTGCAATGTCCTAATGAAGCCATCGGTGCAAACCAACACTTAATTATAACCAATGGCTTCTTAATGATGTTGTTTTTTGGCCATTTACTTTGCAATGTTGCTTGGTAAAGTTACATTCAAATACAGTTTCTGCCTCAGTCCCTAGCCTTAAATCAAATCAGTCCATCAAAATAGAGCTGTGAGATAAATAGACAGGATGACAGATAGATTGCCTCACTTAGCCTGCTATTCCACTCCTCCACAAACAGTCAGAACCTCCTGTCACATCCTGCTGCACAACATCTCTTTGTCTTATTACTCACTTTTACAACTGGTTTCCTCTCTCCATCCTCCCTTTCTTTTTTGCCTCCTTCTCTCCATCAGGACATTATGAAGTTGAAATAAAAGCTCCACTGGAGCCGCCACAGAGCACGCACTTTCCAACTGCTGCTGTCTCCGAGGCCAAATACATGAGAAAAAAAACACACAGACTGATATAGACAAGCAATGTCCCGTGTCCTCAGAAATTGGATTCTCCTCCAACCTCCTCTCACTTCTGTGTCTCTCTTTGTTTCATCTATCAACAGTGTCACATGCGATCTAACTCCCTAAAGTACACAACATCCTAGGGAACAACTGTGCCATTGTATCTCAGAGTGAAAATGAATGAAATGGCCAAAGTACAATAAATGTTTAGGCCTATGACTTGAGAGTGTTGGTGCAGAAACTGAACACCTCATACGCAGTAACAAAGGGAAACTAGCAAGTGATTTCTAAAACAGCATTTTGTCTAATCAAATATCTCATGTCACCTTGGAAGAAAAAGGAGACATTTTAAACCCACGGAGGACCTTGTTGAAAGAGAAAGCAATTGAGTCTTCTGTCTGCCTCAGCGCATCTCACACCCTTCTTGTTCGATCACAGAAAGGCCGTGTGATGCGCTGCCTGTGTTTGAATTGCGTTGTTCGATCAATCAAATTGGAAAAATAAAAAATGCAGTTTCTTTCATGCTTCTTTCACTTTGTCATTAAAGGATGAAAGTAGTTCCTTCATTAAAATAAAATGAACCACCAATTTACTGTTTTTGCACCTACACTCAACCTTTCTGCACTCTCTTTTAAGAAACGTATATGTAATCCTTCATCTAAGGGGATGAGTTAACAGTACGAATGGATTTGTTTTTGAAAGGAGCGACAACATCTGGGGTTGACAAGCAACAATGCCGTCCATTGCCTCTTTTATTTATTGTCATCTCTGTTGAACTGCTTGAGTTTTGTGCTGTTTTCTGATTAAATTTAAGAGGGCTAAACTGATTAAGGCAGTTGTATATCCATAAGTAGTCTGTTGGTTGCACAGTCTTCTAAGTGGCCATCTATAGAGAAATTATTGTAATGTATGGATAAAAAGTCTGGTGGTGTGGTTTGCACCTGGAAACAGTGACATTGTTCCTTGAGTGATTACGTGTGTGTGTGTGTGTGTGTGTGTGTGTGTGTGTGTGTGTGTGTGTGTGTGTGTGTGTGTGTGTGTGTGTGTGTGTGTGTGTGTGTGCATGTGTGAGAGAAAGGGAGAGATTGAGAGAGAGAGAGAGAGAGAGAGAGAGAGAGAGAGAGAGAGAGAGAAAACAAAACATACTCCTTATGCACTGTCAGCATGGAACTCTGACGCAGACACGATTCATATTTCATGTCATTCATTTTCATTGTCGAAGCTTGTGTATATGTCAGCTCTTTCCATCCACTATCCTCATATGAATCACCCTCCATAATATGCCTGCAGAGACACTTTACAATCATGCTAATGTGCACAATACCAAATGTCAGAGAAAGGTCATTACATTGTTATAGACTCCCACCCATGAAAGGAAGGAAAAGTCTTCATTTGAAGCTGAGTGAAACTGATACTGATACCTGACCTCATACTGTTGTCTGATTTATTGAACCATTATAAGATAAGACAAACATGGTGTAAAGAAATGTGAAAATAGTCGGAATTATCAGAAAAATAAAAGAAATGCTTTAACAAAGACCAAGACCAGATGGAGAAAAGTCTGTGTAGGTTCACAACCAAAACTTATGTTAACTCGAGCATAAAGACACTAATATGTATTAGTAATTTCCTTGGGTTCTGTTTTATAAACCTCAATTACAGCAGACATGCGCAAATGTGCATAAGCCTTTTCAACCACACTGTAATGTGAATAAAAATATATACATTAAATGCGCCATTGATGGCTGTGTAGACTGTAATGAATGAAAGTAATTATACGCACATCACGTAAGTGCAAGGCTATCAGAAAACAGCATCAATGAAGAAAAGGTTAGAAAACACTTAGAAGAGACTATAATAAAATTAGGGCCCTATTTTAACGATCTGAAACGCAAGTATGAAACGCAAAACGCAAGTAGCTTTGTGGGCGGATCTCTGCCGCTGTTGCTATTATACCGGCGGGATAAATGACTCTTGCGCCCGACGCAAATCTAAAATGGGTTGGTCTGAAGTAGCTAGGTGTGGTTTGGGCGTAACGTGCAATAAACCAATCAGAGCGTCATCTCACATTCCCTTTAAGAGCAGGCGCGCTTGTTCCCTGCGGATTGCTATTATGACGGGCATTTGCCTGGAGCGCCAGCGGGAGCTACCCGATGCGAGATGCGGCAAAGTAATAAATGCCCGTCTTGGCCGAGTGGCGATGTTGCTGCGGCCTCTCGGGCGCATCTCCTCAAGTCTGGAGAGGATTGCTGCAGCCATGGAGCGTGGGCCTCCAAACGCACCACCTGCACTTGTTGTGCCCCTTCCTCCTCCCCCCACTCCATCTCCGTCCACCCGCTCCACCAGGAGCGCATCGCGCATTACTCCCGGACTAGTTCAACATCACGTCTCCTTAAGTCCTCTAATATTTCCTCATTTATGTTATCAACACATCCATGATTCATGGAAATGTTGTGTAAAACACAACAAGCCACAAAGAATGCTGCGACTTTTTGAGGACTGTACTGTAAAGTGCCTCCTGACCTATCCAAACACCTGAAGCGTATTTTCAGTAATATTTTCCTTTATAATTATGTATGGTTTGCAAAAATGGGAACTGCTGCATCCATTTAGATGAGAGAAGTGTATGCGCGTTGTGCACACGCTACATTATGGCCAATACGCCCTAAAATAGCATCTAAATAACCGCTACTGACTTTAGACTAGCGCCACTGACTTTAGACCAGGTTTTTCCTGGTCTGTGGCGGAATATTTTTCTGAAACTGCAGAATAGCACAAAGTAACGTTTGCGCGGAACACGCCTCCTCTTTTCGCTGAACCGCCCCCAGGAGCGCAAATACATTCCCTAATTTACCGACGTGCGTCTGTGGAGGGAAAAGTCTGCTGTGCGTCGGGTGCAAAATAGGAATGATACATGCGTCGGTGTACAAAGGCAATTGCGCTGAGTGCAAGATAGGGCCCTAAGTGTTAAACTCTCACCTTATCTTTTATTGTCAAACTACCATATCATCCACTGTTAGCGCTAGAATACCGTCTTCGCCTGGTCTGAAGTATGTGCGCACATTTACATCACACAGGACAAACACACACACACACACACACACACACACACACACACACACACACACACACACACACACACACACACACACACAGACTTTCTCAGATTCTGTGGCCACAGACCAAATATGCAAATGAGGTTTGCAAATATTCCAATTAGAAAAAGACAAGAGGGGCAGTGTAGGCGTCAGTGTGTTTGTGTCCAGCGAAAACCCGGCACCAGGTGGGAGGAAGGAGGAGGTAATTCTGATCAAATGACCACAGTGTGAGAATAGGAGGCTAGTTCTACATTTAGATGTTTGTTGAAATGTTTCACTTTGAAGAGAAACTATTATGACACTTATAACATAAAAGTAAAGGACCAGCAGCTCCAAAATGCAACATTTTTAATTGGCAAAAGGATTAATTATATTTTTTATTCATGTTATTGAGTCTTATTTGAAATTCCCCAGAATGCTCCAAAGAGCATTTTAGAGATACAAAACATTTCTTCCAAGTAGACCTTAATATCGTTAAAACTTAGTTTGTAATGAATCAAATTGACAAAATCAATGTATTATCTGTTATGTTATGTTATGTTATGTCATGTTATTCTAAAAATACATGTTTGGTATTTATTTTAATGTGGCAATAAGACCTTGAGCACATCTGTGTTTATTGGTTTTATTCAGAGTGCTTCTATGTACACTGTCTATCCAATAAAAACTATGACATAATGATCATTATTTATATTTTGTTCAATTATTCAACCAAGAAAATATAAGCAAACAGTAATTCAATATCACCTTTATTTATTCAGGGAGGGCCAATTGACAGCAAGCTCTCATTTCCAATGACGCCCTGATTAAATGCCATATAAAATTACAATACAAATAAAACTTATTGACCATAGTAATTAATATATAATCATAGACTCTATGTATATAATATACAGTTGCAATACACAGTACACACATGAAAAAAACAGAATGTTAAACAACTCAAAGTGCAAATGCACATTCAGAATACATGGACTCACACAAGAAGTTTAAAGTGATTAAATGGAATCAGGCTGTTTAATTTCATAAGAATCTGCTGGTTCTTCCATTTATATGGAGCAGTTTTGCCTAATTCTGTATTAACAAATAGAAATATTTAAGACCAAGGAATCACTAGCAATTTTTTTAAGCAAGGCTTTGTAGATAAATAAAATGCAGTGTTGCAGTGCTGTAATTGAATCGCTGTACCTCAGGACATACAGTATGAGAAACAGCCATGATCCACTGGTTCAGAAACTGGCTTTGTGTTTCTCTCTTCTCATCTCTGTTCCATCAGGGAACCAGCAGATTTACACAGTCAGCAGTGTGGCTTTGGCCAAGGTCAAACAGCGGCTCATCAGCATGTGTGTTTGTGTGATTTAAGCCTCCCGTGGGTGGGCACTTAAGTGTTGATGATTGAGTCGGTGCCTCTGAGCATCTCTGTGTGTGTGATTCTATTTGGTGAAGCCACTAGGTGATTACAAGTGTCATATTAACACATTGGAACTTCACTTCATTTATTGAGATCATCAGCTGTTGTTGATCAGTTTCCCAAACAGAAATGTATTCTATTTCATATTTAGATCTATTACCAACAGGAAGCTGGTTATAGATCTAAATATGAAATAGAATAAATTAGAATATATCTGCTCAGCAGTCCATCATCCTTTCATTTCTTCTGTTAGCCATCCATCATTTCAAATAAAGACTTAAAGGAACACGCCAACTTATTGAGACTTTAGCTTATTCACCGTATAAGTGACAAAATAACACCAACATTTCCCTATTAACATGTTGTGATTTGTATAGTCACAGTGGGTACAAATAACAAGGTCACATGAGACGCAGCCATCTTCTAACTGTATATAAACTGGGAACTATATTCTCAGAGGAGATGAGCACGGAGATGAGAAGGGTATGTACTGTATCTAACTCTGGGGGATACAGTGAATAAGACAAAGTCCCAATAAGTCGGCATGTTCCTTTAACATAGTTCAGATTCATATGAGTTACTACATATTCTTATTAAGATATGTACACAGTAAAATACAATAGCCCTATTTAGTTAAGTTCACTTATGTCTTCACCTTCACTCAAAGCATCATGCCAATATGAAACATGTTATATTACTGATAATTGATTTCCCACCAAGATAGACAAGGACAACAAGGAGGTGATTTGTATTTTTTAATTTTCTTTTGTTAGCTGCAGTAATGTTTGCTTTCTATAGTGCTCTTGAATTTGTTTTCATAAACGCTAATAGCACTTTGTTTCCTATGTTGTGGGACAGAGGCAAAATTGAGTGCAGGTGTCTTTAAATGCACAGGTGACTCTAAATGTTTTTTTTTTTTTAAAAGAACACCTTGGTAAAGAAATATCAGTAATTGTTCATGTTCATAATGAAATAAAAGAATGGCCAATAAGCTGGTCTTGCAAACGTGACTAGAGTGTCTGTTCTTCCCCTTGTATGTATTCCATAGAGCATGAATACGATAAGATAAAAATGACTTGCAACAATAAAAGCAGCCATGATGTTCACTGTGATGGTTGACTTTGCTTAAGCAAGTTTATTGTCTCTGCAATTTGCTTTTTATATTACAGTGAAGAATTACGTGAGAATGGTATGACTACTATAGCGGAGTGTAGCGTACAACTCATAGAAGATTTACCAAATTACCACAACCAATTGCTATTAGTAAACAATATGGATTTTTCTGGTTCAGTAAAACAGATGTTGAATTTGCATGCACGTTATGTAAACCTATAGGGACTGGACTTAGTGCCTCCGGTTTCTATTACAATAAATGCATGCCACTTGCAGTGTATTTGTGTGTGTGTGTGTGTGTGTTGTGTGTGTGTGTGTGTGTGTGTGTGCGTGTGCGTGTGTGTGTGTGTGTGTGTGTGTGTGTGTGTGTGTGAATGAGTGAGACCGCACAGTTAGATCTGGACTCGAATAATCTCATTTTAATTCAGTTTCCTAACAGCCGGTCCGATTCATCCTGTCCTCACATCAAAATGACAGCTGCAGATATTTTGGATCCAGCTTTGAAAGAACATATGCACATGTAACGGGTGTCATTCATGCCAGTTTGGATGAGGATGGTTTTGTGGCGGGGGGTTGCTGTCCAGTTAAGACTGCAGTTTGATGCCCGTGAAGATGAAAGACAGCTGCATTGCTACACTGTAACAACATGTCCTGTTAAATTACATTAAACTACTGGCAGCTACAGTTGCCAGCTTGAAACTGTTATTCTACAGTGTACCTACTGTGATCTACAACAACAGTTTAGTACTGTAAAAATATTACAGTACTGTACTGTATGGAAAATAAACATTACAGTATTATACTGTCAGCTCCTTGGTTGCAATTATACTGTTATTTTACAGTTCCTACAGTATTCTACATTACAACTTATTACTGTAAAACTGTAGACTGTTTAAAGACTGTAAACTAATGATTTAAAAGTTTTACATTTAAAAATTAAAACCCCTGAAATAATAATAATAATAATAATAATAATAATAATAATAATAATAATACATTATTTGGGTTAAAGTCACAGCATCAAATACATAGCAGCTAAGAAAACTCTAAAAGAAAAAGCTAACTAAATTACACACATTTCATCAACAATAACAATTAAACATATAAAACCGACTCTCAACAATGGTGGGTCCAAAAATGTCTGATTTAAAGTTAACTGAAAAAGAAAAGAAAATACTATATTATACCGTAAGATTATAGGTAGCTTGCTGTAAAAAATAAATAACTACTGCTTTTTACCATAAGATTTTACAGGAGCTTGCCGTTAATATTTTGTTCCTCAAAGACATCAGAATTTACAGTATTCAACTTTATTAATGGAAAACGGTACACTACTGTGCAAAACATCCAGTATTTTTACAGCAATTTTTTACAGTGTAGATTTGCCTCTTTATACTACTGATAAATGCAGACACATTTTCAACAAAAATTGTCCATCAGCAATGCTCCATCATGACAGCAGACATAAAGTACATAAAGAGTTGCTTCTCTCCGCAAATGATCTTTCAGATTAATTTTTGCTAATGTATGTATACACATTTGTAGATAAAGAGTTTAAACTGAGGCAAACAACATACAGAGCTTGTTTGTTTAGCAAAGATGCATATTAGTTAGGACTGATCTTCCACAGTGACTTCATCTTTGGTGAAATTCTTCACACTATTCCCGTAGAGTTTTTTATGATTTTAACCACTGTGTTTCGACATTGTTGTATGTCAAAAAAAGGAAAGAAATGACTGGCAGTACCGCAAATGCACAAAAATAACAAACACATAGTGCCATTTTGGTTTGTGTACCGATCAATAACATGAGAAACTATGCTAAAATAGGCTAAATCTAGCTCCATATTAGACGTACAGAAAGTAGATTAATATTCTTCTTCTCATGTTACTCTTTGAAAGAGAAAGTGTATTTCCCCCACATGCTAAGCAATTGCTTTAAGTTCTCACAAAATTAAGGTGAAGAGTAGGAAAGGAGTACGTTCTCTAGTACGGTCTCTAGCTCACTGTTAGTGGTGCATGGTTAGGATTTCAGTTGAAATGGATACCACATCATCATCATCATCATCATCATCATCATGTTTCCCCCGGTTTCCCTACCGTTCATGCATACCATCACTGGGCCTGTGAAGGCTATTTAAATGTGAGCGGGAGGTCCTTAAAGACACACTGAGGTGATGTATTCTGATTTAACAAGGGGTGGTGTAGTGGGTGGTTAAATCAGGGGTTTCTTTCTCTCATGTAAAGCTCAAAATTCCCCCCGAAAAAAAAAAAAATTTACTATATTAATTAGGTCATAGATTTCAGTACATTATCCACCAGCCCGGAGGGGGCTAAGAATTTTTTTTTTTTTTTTTAAAAGGAGTTTTTTTGGGGGGCCTTTTTAAAATATTTCATTAAACCTTTTACTGTTGACCAACAGGCTGCGTTTAATCATTTGCTGATGATTAGAAATATAAACTGATGCTTAAGAAATAAATACATTCAAATAATTAAAACACATATCAGCACCCTTTTGGGTGGTGAACGGCCAAGCTTGCCCTCCCTTCCCCTAAGCTGTAGCCACTGACAGAGTACATCTGATCATATCTTTTGCTAAAATAAGTCATGATGCAATCTCATTGTGAGACATAACGAGAAATAAATAAGGACATTGCATATACAGTATATCAGTATCTGAATGTTAGTGCAGTGTGATACTTCCTTGTTGATTCAGCCAGAGAGAGAGAATAGATTAATTCATTTAAAATATCAGCAACACTTTTTCTGCTCTTAGACATTATTATTATGAAGCTAATAATACAGTTGACAAAATCTCAGTATTGGTATTAACAGTATTAGCTTAGGCATTTTATTTATTTTGTTCATCTACTAAAGTATGAGTATGTTTAAACATAGCAAGAGGAATAATGGCAGGTGGAATTGATTTTTACGTCTCCTAAACTAAAATAGAAAAACATGTATTAAAGGAAACATTTGGTTTGGCAGTACACACACACTTTGCTTATTTCATTATTGTTGGTAATGTGTAAAACTAATTTAAATTTGGTTGAGTGTAGGAGAGATGATAGATAGATGAGAAAGATATTGTAGCGTGTGTTTTCTGGGAAAAAGGAATCACATGATTGACATTTTATTTGAACGCAAACACAATGGGGAGAGCTCCTCCTGCTGTGTGTGTCTGTGTGTTAACACCTCAGACTGTATCCCACTGAGTAGAGTACATTCATGTCTGTATGCTTTGGGTGTAATTATTCAGCATGTGTTCGTGTCTGCATGTATTCTGTGTGTGTGTGTGTGTGTGTGTGTGTGTGGTGTGTTTTCAGCCTTGTTGTGTCTGCCTTGTTTGATTTTTTTTTTTTAAATGGACGAGGAGACAGTACACACACACACACACACACACAGAATACATGCAGACACGAACACACACACACACACACACACACCTGGCCAATTATCAGCAGGATCATCCCATCTGGCTGCTGTCAAAACAACAGGCATCACAGGTCTTCACACATACTGTATACACAGTTACACACATCCACAGATGCAGAGACCACACACACAGCTACTGTCAGTACAGTAGCACAGACAGGGAGGTATTCATGAGCTGTTGATGCAATAATAGTTTCACCTTCCATCAACAAAACTTGAAAGGCTTTGTGCACACACACACACACACACACACACACACACACACACACACACACACACACACACACACACACACACACACACACACACACACCCAATGAAGGCTGATGAAGCTTCATCAAAGGGCTCAGAGGAATACATTTTCACTGATCAATAGCCTGGGACCTCATTCAGAGTCTGTGTGTCGTCACCATCAAAGTTTAGAAACTTTTCTCTCTTCAGTCTCCTGTCTTTTATCTGTATCTGCCCTCTGTGATCACACCTTCCAACTGGTTTCACCTGCTCAAGCGTGTTTTACAGTAACCGCAGCCAAGCTGGCGCATGCATATGTGACGTCATGAAATCGCCGTGACTGTTTATACCTGTCGCAACACTAGTTGCAGTCTTCTCCTGAACACCGGTGGCGCTAATGAGCAAAGGCTACTGATGTTGCTCTTTCTAGTGGCTAGAAGAAGAAGAAAAAGGTAAACAACGGCACAACTGGCAGCAGCATTGCCGTCAATGCTTTGATTTGATTCAGTGACCTACTTCATCGGATCAAGCCTTTCATTCACAATAAACGAACTCATCTTAACCCAGTAAGTTTACCAGAGAGACCTGCAGTCACTCTGAGAGTCCTGGCATGTGGTTGCCAGCGAACTCATTCAGGCCATAAATCGGACGCGGCGGCCGGATATTACATAATTTTGATGTCACGATGTCGCGCGGCACCTTGGATGCGTCTAGTATATAACCAAGGGGGTAAGCTTCGCTTCAGAACTCGAGCCATCTATGGCGCCATTTTGTTCTGCTGACCGCCATTTTTTTTTTTACGTCACTTGACTGCGAATAACTTTACATTTGAAGCGTTTAAAGACTCTATTTGTCCGTTGTTTATTTCTAAAGAAACACAACAATGTATAAAAGGCTCCAATACCTTGTACCTCACGTTACGGCTCCGTAGCAGACGTTTTTGTAAAAATAGGCTAACGATTGTGTCACATAGTAGAGGAATTACCGTATAGTACAGGATAAGCTTGCAGGCAGTTTGGCTTACATGAGCTGTTTAGGATGAATTACTAATGTTAACTAGCATTTTCGTTAGCAATAATTAGCCTGTGCCCATGTTATCTCCTTACATATACCTACACTCTCCGTCTCTGTAAGATTGGGAATGATTGAGATTTCTCTTGGCACAGCTACCAGAAGACTTACAACTTTCAGACACGTTGCTCACGTCACATTTACGTCGTCTCTCTCAGTTGGAGGCTGCGCAGTAAAGCTGGCCATCACCGGAAAAGTGCTTCTAATAGCCTTCACTGGTCTCCGTCCAGAGCAACGGGGTCTGTTGGTCCATTATATACTGTCTATGTATATAACGGCTTTCAGTCTGCTTCAGGGAGAGAACAGCTGGTGCTGATATTCTGCACTCACAAGGTGTACATGATCAATCAGTCATGAGAAATGCAGTCATTATTGCAGTTCAGCTCTAGGGGAAATAATGAACTCCAGCCAGGTTTTGGGTCGGTGTGTAAAATGAGCTTGTCAGCAAAGAGACAGTGGCCACATCTGGACACATTTCATGCTGATGACACTTCAAAGTTGGTGCTGATTCTAAATGTGATTTGTACATGACAACTGATAAACAAGTTGGACCAAGTCCGGTCCAATCTGTTGACAGTCGGGAGATAAAATAAGTCACAATGGAAAATGTCACAGACACTTGGATATAGTTAACAATTTATGAATCAAAAGCAAAATGTCATGTCTGCGGAATAGCAGGCTTGGAACCACAAGTGCAACGATGACGAACTGACAAGAGACAAAGAAAGCACAGAGACTAAAGACACAAGAAAGGTAACAAGGGTAGTAACGAGAGACAGGTGACGTGATGATGAACAAGTGGGACACATCAGGGCAGAGCAGACAATCACAAGGCAGGAAGTAAAACAAGACATGACACAGGAGAAACAGACACTACAAAGTAAAACAGGAAACTGAAGCATGAAACATACACGTGGATAGAACAAGGAAAAACAGAGACAACCATTAACAAACAACAGGGAAACATTAACACACAGGGAATGAATGGAAAACATAACAGGGAACTAACAAAACCCAGGATAACAACGGTGGTAACGAGACAACGAGGACTGATAACACAAAGACAGGCTGACAAGAGTGAGACATTCGGGGCAGGACTACAGAAATACATGAGGTAAACGCAAGAACAAAGAACTCAAAAACTGTCACACGGTCTTAAAGAAACAAGCTAAAATTTCAAAGGCCAACTGGCCTAGTGCAAGACCGTGACACAAAATTCAGATCCTGTAAATTTTGATAATGTGTTATTTTACTAGAAATTATTTTGTATTTGCGTATCTTTGCAAATGGTATGCGTCATATTTTGAAACAAATCATTCTCGTAGTTACCAGATTGTTTTAAGTGAAGTCAACGTCTGGAGGTTTAGAAACATTGTGGTAAATATGGTTTATTAATTTCCATCATGTCATTCCTGCTTCAACCATAGCTTTTCTTTCTTTTTGCTATCTCTGGAGGCTCTAATATTAACTTAATTCCCCCCCCCCCTTTCTTTATTTTCACTCTTCTTCCTTCACCCCTTTTATTTCTTTCAGAATCTTAATAATAATAATAATAATAATAATAATTTATTTCCCCTTGCATCCCTCTTGAATGCCGCATCCCTCTTTCCTTACATTATATACACATTCAAAAGTTTGGGGTCACTTAGAAATTTCCATTCTACTCCATTATAGACAGAATACCAGCTGATCTGAGTGGGTGGCTGATCTTTAATGCAATATCTACATTGCCCATTATCAGCGACCATTCATCCAATGTTCCAAAGGCCCAGTCTGTTACTAATCGGATATCATAACTAAGAAAACATTGGAGAACCCTTTTGCAATTATATAAGAACATAATGTATGAAAACTATCTGTGGTATCTGAAAACTGCTGCCCTGGTTAAAAAAAAACAATGCAACTAATCTCAGCTGGTATTCTGTCTATAATGGAGTGGAATGGAAATTTCTAAGTGACCCCAAACTTTTGACCGGTAGTGTACAATAGCCTACCTTTCTCTCACTCAATCCCTAAAACATTTTCATCCATCCTTCCTTCAAGTTTTATTCTGTCTTTTACTGTAATCTTCCATCTTTCCATCATTCTTTCTTCCCAATACTTGTTTGTGGTGGGTCATTTCCTCATTGTTTTTTCTATTTCATATTTTGAAGCGACACATCGTCTTTCCTCCCAAACTATTTTGTGTCAGTGTGAATTATGTGAAGTCAATTATCTTTAGGCTTATGCATAGTGCATGATGTGGTGTATGTGTATTAGTTCGACTGGTGTCTGGGGAGTATGTGATGAAAAGGTGGCAAAGTCCGTTGAATAATGCATGGTGTCAATGACCATTCATTTATATCATTGATTACTGAGCAACATGTCAGCTCTCCTTAAAGGGGCTGTACTCGACACTCAGAACATTAATATAGCTGCAAACAAATATTTACTATGTACAGTAGAGATATAGTGGAGTAATGGCATTCTGAGCAGAGAATGAAGTCACACATCCTCATTGTGTGTTGTAATCTGAGATTCTCTGTTCTGTGTTTTGATAGCCGTTCCAGCCCTGTGTGCATGATAGTGCACGTGGCCTTGAAAAAATTTAGGTATTTCATGTGGGGGACAGTCTGTGAGAGCCGTGTGAAGGCAATCCCAGCCTACTGTTTTTTTTCAGTATGTCGAGTACAGCCCCTTTATGTTTCCTGAGTCATGCATTCTCCTTTAACCCTCTGAACTTAATTTACTGTATGTAGTTTACCTCAAAAAATAACCTTCTGATTAGATATGTAACTCAGTCAATAATGAACACAGAGATGTCACACTGTAACACATGTTGCTAAAAGTACAGCTCACCCTTTCAAGTGATAGTGGTATCTCCAATGTCCATCACAGTTAAAACAACAGAAACCCACGCAAAAATTGAATGAAAAAGATGATCCTTTTAATTTAAGGTATAGCCTTACTTAGTTGATTGTTGTGGGGACAGTGCAAACAGGACATGCTAATAGTGAATGTAGGATTGTTTTGCAGGACTTTTTATTCACAAGAATGTAAGGAAATCTAAGCAAAAATTTGGCCTCAATGTGACTATTATCAAACTTGACTATTCCAAAACCTTGTAAATAAAGGAAGTGAAAACTGAGCAGAAAAAAAACCGGTTTAAAGGAAGAGAGGTTCCAGAAGTGCAGATAGAAAAACATAGTATTTTATTTATTGATGACATTCCATGGAAGATAAATCAACATTCGGATACTTTAACCTGTGATATCCAGTTTTTTCCAGGAGGATTTTGTGAAGAAGTGCTGTGCTGTGATTTGTATTCTTATTTATTTTTGTAATATCCACTTTCCACCTACCTTCTGTTTTATTCATGCACGGATTATTGGATAATGGGCCTGTGGGCATAGACACATCCACAACCCCCACCATTTTTGACCACATGCATGTTATTCGTAAGCATTCCACATATTTTTTGCTGTATGCACCACAGTGACTGCCGCTGTATAAGTACACTCTGGACCGGGTAGGGAGGAGGTTGGTCTGGATGGGATGGTCACAAAATAAAGCGGTTTTCAAGCCGGGGACTGGAGAAAACAATAGATTTTTACCTAATAAATTCTTGTTCCATGGGACTCATGTCTGTATGTACCATTGAGGACTGGTCTGGACCTCAATATTCCCTGCCCCCCCCAAAAATTTTTTATTTAACTGCCAAAATTAACTTGTACAGCGGCAAGATACGACACTGTTCCCCTGTCTGATCATCATCACCATCATTGTTTGTGTGTGTGGTGGGTGACTGAGTAGGCGATGAAGTGGATTATCTTGTCGTAACTATAAGACTTTTGGTCAACAAGGTGTTTTTGGGGAATGATATCAAAAAGCTTTTCTTTCTACTGGCTACAGCAAGTAAATAACGTAGGCAAATTAGAGAATTTAACTAGTAGAACTAAAAAAAATTCTATGTCATTCATCTCCCAACACACATCTTACAAAAAGCTCCCTTGCTGCATTAAAACAGTGCAGTGGCCAGTGATGCCATCTAATGTTAATGTAACGTTACTTAGTTTCACTTGAGTGAACGTTAACATTACCTTATTTATGCTGCAGCCCACTGACATGGTTTTGAGGCGGAGCTCTGTAGCCGGCGTCACATGACTAGCAGGCGGTCGCCTATTTTCGAAAGATATCATACAATTTAATGTGCATACATTTTCAGACGATATCGTACGAACCCGTTCATGAGAATGCTATAAAGGCAAATTTTGTATATTTAACTTCACTACAATTGTCTGCAAGTGGCGCTTTCTTGTGTCCATCCTCATTTTCTCTCTTCGTACCATCCTTCATTAATCCTATATTCTTCCTTCAAAATTCATTCTCACCTTAGTTCCATTTTCTTACTTTACTGTTTTTAGTCACTTTACCCACATCTTTTCATCTTCCCCTCATTATCATCCTTTCTTCATCTCTGTCTTTCATCCATCCTTCCCTGCCTCCCACCCAGTATCCCTCCCCTGTACTGTATGTATGTCTGGATGGAAGTCTGTTGTGTGTGGGTGTGTGTGTGTGTGTGTGTGTATGTACAGCAGTGTGTTTACGCGTGTGGCTATTGGTGTCTGCGGCACTGAACGGCTGCAAGCGGGCAATTCCTCTTCTGTCGCTGGAGTCCATTAAGTCTCCACCTTCTGTGCCTGCTTTGTGTGTGTGTGTGTGTGTGTGTGTGTGTGTGTGTGTGTGTGTGTGTGTGTGTGTGTGTGTGTGTGTGTGGGCAGGTACTGTATTTGTGTTTTGATGTGTGTTTTCTGACAAATGCATTTTACCGTTGCAAAGGTAAAATGGCACTTGGACCGAAGGGTACATTTGTTTGTTTGCTGGTGCATGTGTGCAAATGTCCTGTGTGTTGTCCTTCCTGTGCACTCAGGTGGGTTTTATGAACTGACAAGTATTTTTTAAGGCAGAGTTTGGAACCCTATGTTCCTTTCAAAATCACTTCTGCACAAACAAGATGAAATCTAAAAAGTATAAAAATAACCAGATTTAGACAGCAGCCTTGACATTGTGAAAGATGTGAAGATCCATGTCAAGCTATGTGATTATTGAAAGGTTGAAATTTTACATTTGCATTTGCGTGAACTGGGGTAGATGGTAGACGCTCCATATTCATGCGCCATCTTGAAATACGTTAGCCGGTAAGGGACATACAGGACATACTGCTCCGCCTTTCGCGTTTTCGCTGTCACATGATGAATTCACAGGTGCATTTCCCCCTACTTGCTAACCGAGCACCGTTAGGCTTTACAACAGAGCCACTTCACTTGTTAGATAATGTTTCATTCCAGAGTTCTCTGTTGATTTGTGTTTGTCATGTTAGGAAGCACAGCCGAAACCATTTGTCATAAACTAGCTAGGTAAGTAACAAACAATGCTAAATGCATTAATAACCAAGCCAAACGGTGCTGTCACTACTATTTTAGTGATTTATAAGCAACCTGTTTCCAGCAGATTGTCACGTTACTGAGAATACAGCTGTAAGAAGATAATATGACGTGGAAGCTAACTCTGACAGCTGTAGGGGAGCTAACATAAACTTTAGCTTTCTCCATGAAGCTCCCAGATACGCTAACGTTACCTCCGTCCCGACGCATTTAGGAAACCAGAACAAGCTAACTATTGATAACATTAGCATTTTGGCTCGGTGGATGGCGATTTTAAAGTCATGTTAAAACTATTTCCCGTCCTCCTTATGATTTCCAGCCGGAGCCTGTCACTCCCCCGTGTACTAACGTTAGTCGCTACGTAACGTCAGCTCTGTGATGTTGTACTAATGTTACTCGGTACGTAACGTTGTCTTAGACCTCACAATGCCTTGTGTTTCTCACTCCCGCTGTTATTGTTCATACGGCGTGACATGAATCACACATGCGGGTAGGTCAAGGCGAGAAGAGGGAGATTAGCTAATGTTAGCCAACATATTTATAAAAAAAAGTCACTTTCGAATAGTCCTACTGGATAGGTCAGTACACATGAATATTTTTTTTTTTTACATTGCATATATTGATTTCAGGGTTATCTAGTCTTTAAAATTCAATAAGTTAATCTTTTGGGGTTGTACATGCGTGACTGCATAGTGCTGCTCTGTTTGCAGACTGCATAATGTAATTAAAACATCAGATTCCTGCAGACACATACAGCTCATGTCTACATGTTTCTTCAGTAAATGATGAGGACACAGTGACTTTGTCTGGCTGTGAGGACAAAGTTTGTGTTGGTGGAGGATGTACCACACACACACACACACACACACACACACACACACACATTTTGATGACTCTGTCGCACTGAACCATAGAAGAGTTGTATCTGCTTTGTGTCTGTTCTTGTTTATCTGATATGGCGAGCAGTTAGATGACAGTTACATGGGTGTGGACATAGTCAAAAGAAAAAGTGTGTGTGTGTGTGTGTGTGTGTGTGTGTGTGTGTGTGTGTGTGTGTGTGTGTGTAAATCCTTTCATGCTTGCAGCCACCCAGTCCTCCTTGTGCATGTGTGCATTTGTTGGTGTGTGTCCATGTGTGACTCTTTCATTAAGCAATATTTGAATGGATGACGACACACTTTCATATTGCATATTTTATGAATGTGGATTATGAGCTTTATATACAGACGCATTCGTAAAATTTCGTTCCATAAACACTGTAGCTTTCCTAGAACCAACAAGCCAAAAATGACTGAGTCGAAGAAAATGTATTATTCCTGGGCTAAGCTGCTGATTTTCCTCTTTTGCATTCAGTTAATCTTAACTTTTGTATGTGTCTTCACTTTGTAACTGATGCAACCTCAAGTGCAGTGCAATATATGAAATAAAAAATTACAAGTACACAAAAAAGACACCTGTTGTAATAAGAGTAAATTTGTTACTTTCACCCTGAGGGTCTACAGCTAAAGAATACCTGAAGATGTGACGTAATGTATATATGCAATTGTCTTGTCCTCAAATATAACACAATGGGATGAAAAAATATTCGTATATGTCGTATATATGCGGGCCAATAAGGCACACAATAAATACAAGTGACTGATATGCAGGATTTCTGGCAACTTTAGTGTCATATAATGTAATGCTGACAGCCAACCTCAACTATCAAGTGACCATATTATGTCAGTATAAAGTGAAAGAGTGAACAACAGGGGCAGAGAAGGACATCAGATAGACAGTACACATTTGGATGTATAGCCTGAAAAGAATGTCAAAGTATTATAAAGAAAAATGTTTGTGACAAATGGAATGAACAAAGTTGAGACAAACAGACAAAAAGAAGATAGAAAGGACTGAGTTGTAGTAACTGAGGTTAGATTATTGTGAGTGCTGAGAAATGAGCCAGACCTGGTTGGATGGATGGACCTGATTATCAGGACCTGCTTCACAGTCTTTCAAAGTTTCAGAACAATATTTTTGAATTGTTTGCTGTGTTGCAGACACGCTGTTGTAAAGTAGGTCCTGGGGCGATTGGAACCACCAACCCTGGCAGCTTTGGTGGCTCATTCTACCTGACGATTTACAGAACCGAAGCAGATGAAAGCGTGAAGAAAATGAATGAAGACAGGGAGTGATGGGGTCAGTGAAACATTTTAAACTAGACACAGTACTTTAAAACATGTCAGTAACTGTATCAGCAAATCTGTCAATACGCATCTTGAATCAAAGTGTGTGTGTGTGTGTGTGTGTGTGTGTGTGTGTGTGTGTGTGTATATATATATATATATATATATATATATATATATATATATATATATATATATATATATATATATATATACGCGCGTAGTACACAGTAATGATCTTTACTAAAAGTGATATTGACCTCTTTACTTGCCAGTCCATATGTGTTCTTTTTACTTATGTAGGTTTGTGTGTGTGTGTGTGTGTGTGTGTGTGTGTGTGTTTGTTTGAATGTTGGCTTTGTGTGTGTGTGTAGCTGTAGTTAGGGTTGTATGCCAGTGAATGGGAAGATGGATTATTGATCTACAACTCCCACAAAGCGTAGAAAAAGCAACCCAAAGCTCCATCTTCATTCAGCCTGAACACGTGCATGCGCACACACACACACACACACACACACACACACACACACACACACACACACACACACATCAGTAAAACAGAAAAGGTTCAGATTCAGTAAAGCCAGAAGACTAAGCTTTTCTGTGTCAATGTTGTCAATGGGTTGTGCTGATTTCTGAAATAATTCATGAAGAAAAGGAGGGCAAATACAGGAGATGGATATTAAATGGCAGCAATGACAAATTCAGGGCTCCAATCTAATACTTCCTCATCAGCAAACATACGATTTGTTTTACAACGCTTGACTGTTTCTTGAGACATCCTTTACGGACTTGATTAAATACAGAATTTCACCCTTTCTTCAATTTACTTTTCATCCGTCTCTTTACCTGTCTTATAACTTATCCTTCTCGCCTCAACTCATACCTTTCTCGTATTCCCTTATTTCAAAAACAGCTACTCTGCAATTTCAGTTTTCTTGTGGCTACCTCTAGCAGCCACCCCTCCCCCTCTACAGCCCTGCGTGAATTAATCGTGTTTCAATCTCTCACTTGGGTTTTGTTTTTTCTCAGCGCACATTATCTCTCCCTCTGCCTTCCTTACATTTCTGCCTATCTTTTCCATCACATTCATGCATTCTTTTTTCTTTCAATCAATCCTTCCACACTGGAATCCCTGCAGTAGTTTCTTCTCCTGCCGTTCCTTTGATCTATTTAGGGCTGAGGCGATTTATCGGCGTAATCAACGTCATCATTTACAAAAATACGTTGATTTGTATGATGTGCGTCGATGCGTCGGAATAGAGGAAGAAAGGCAGCTCCTGTAAGCATGGATTCGTCTGAAGAAGCTGCAGCTAATATAATGTAATTTATGCTTCTACGTTAAATCTACGCCGTGGCTACGTACGTAGGTACGTGGAGACACAGACCCTACGCCGGAACCTACGCCGGAACCTACGCCGGAACCTACGCCGGAACCTACGCCGGAACCTACGCCAGACCCTACACCGTAGCCTGATGTGCACCCCTTGAAAGATTCAACTAAATGTTGTGGTGATGCACGTTGCTCGTCCATGGCTTTAGTAGCGTTGCATTTCCCCCTACTTAGTTCCTGGTTCTCCTTCTCCATAAACAACAGGAGAGAGTTAACTTATCCTGCTACAGATTTCCATTACATTTACAAAATGAACGTACGACAGAAAACAAGCGTAAAACCGGTGTACGGTCATTCTCCACGCAAAGCTCGGCATTTATCAATATTGACATGAGCAGAGGCTACGATCAAATCTCAAGTCAGGTTTAAAATTTTTCGAGTCAGTGTGGAGTTGCGGTCAATGGTGTAGTCTACGTGATACGCAGGTATACGCAGTATACCCACTAAACACGCCAGAAAAAGTCTGTAATATTTTTTTAGACTGTGGGGGTTCTACACAATATTGCGGAGGAAAACAGGGTGCCATAAATGTAGTGATGGAGCCAGATGACCTGATGCCCAGAGAACACTGTCCAGCAGTGTCCCATACGAACGAGACAGGATATTATTCCTCGCATTTAAAAGGTATAGTGTTATGTTTGGCAATATTCAATACAGGAAACATGACAATGCACAACATTTTTATTTGTTCTTCAGGTTTTTGTTTCTCTTTTTACATGGCTAATGAAAGTAAATAATGCACTAATATTCCCGTTTACATGTAACGTTATGTTAGCCTTGCAAAATACAATGTTTTCAAAGTTTACCAGCTGCCTCTTTTATTCCTTCAACCAGATTCTTGAAAAGGTCGGCGTAGCGATGTGTGCGCATATCCAAAAACCTGTTGATATCCCAGTCTTTAATAATGTCTAATAGTAGTTGTGTTTCTCCTTATTATCGGGTCTGCAGCCTTGCAAACTGTTGGCTGGTTGGTTTGTGTACAGCAACCATAGCAACGCACAGAGCTGACCATAAGCCGTAAACAGACAAGAGGCCGTAAACTGGTTAAACCCCGATTTAGACGCATATTCCGAATGCGCTGTATACATGTCCAAAGAATGCCTCTAAATCCTGAATAATACCGGAATATCCCACGTCTTAATCAGAAATACTATATTCGGAAAAAGGCCTTATTCTGAATATCTAATATTCAGTTAACCTTAACTTTTTTATGTGTCTTTACTTTGCAACTGATGCAACCTCAAGTGTAGTGCAATATATTAAATAAAAAATTACAAGTACACAAAAAAGACACCTTGTTGTAATGTGCTTTTGCATTACAGCTGCTGACATTTACAACTTTTACAGCTGACTTTTACAACAAACAAAAAAACAATAAAATAGGATAAATTCAAGGCCTCTGTTGTCAAGGTCACCCACCAAAACAGACACACATGCACACACAGACTGGAATGTGTTGGCCAATGACAGCTCCACTGTGAGAGCATGTGACCTTTTTGTCTTTCTTTCCTTCTCCCTCTGTCTGTCTCTCTCTCTCTCTCCACCTCCCTCATTTACATACTGTCCGATACCTCTCTCTCCTTGCTCTCTCTCTCTCGCTCTCGCCTTCACTCTCTCGCCTTCTCTCTCACTCTCTCGCCTTCTCTCTCACTTTCATTTTGCGAGGTTGTCTTCAAGGCTGTGTGTGTCAGGCCCTACTAAGCAGACTGCCACCGAGCAGCGCTCCCCTGTCACTGAACCTTACCATGATGAATGAGAGCGAGATAGAGGGAGGAAGGTGGACGAGGGGAGGGGGGGGATGTCGGCCTGCCAAAAGGATGGGGGGGAGAGAAATAAGAGGGCAACGAATCAGCATGAATGAAAGGATGAATGCAACTCACACATTCACAAACATTTGTTGAGCAAGCTGCACATTCTCCTCAAGGGGGAGCTGTCAGTTACCAATTAGCTTTTCTTAACATTCATTATTCACGAGTACATTGCTATGAACCAATAGCACAAATGCATGGATTTCAGGTGTAAACGAATATGAATGCATCATGCTCATAAGAACAGTTTAAGAAACACCAGGGGAGCTAATTTATTGATGTCGCATATATGTTGTGTTGGTGAATGTGTTTATTTTCTTATTTGCAGCTTTTTTGTTTTTAAATGCAACATATGCAAGTGGTTAGGATGTTTTCTTCATTTGCTTTTTTTTTTTTTAAAGAGATATTTTGCTGATTTAAATCCAGCTCTGTGTCATGACATTGCTTCTGTGGCCGCAACACATGGATTGTGTGAGCCGAGGTCTGCCGAGATCCGCCAGATGACGCAAAATGCATCAATGAGGTCTGCTGCCCACACAAAGATGACAGAGAGCTGGATTAAAATCGGCAAAGTATCGCATTAAGTTGCACTGTTTTCAGGTCTCCTCACCGCCATAATTGTAAGTGTGTCGCCACAGCATCTTGTATCACTAAAGCTGCATGGAAAGATATATGTTCTTTTCAATTGTGATATCCAAAAAACAATTAGTGCTACCATTCTTGGTTGGTGTATTGTCATTAAATCCTAAATTTGTTTGCTACAAACCAGTTTTAGTCAGTGAAATATCTAAAATCATGTAGCATGTACTACAATGTTAAGTTTACTGAATGAAGGGAATACAGAATGATCATATAACATTCAGGACAGACAGAGCAGGTTTCATTAGCAACTTCTCCAAATCAAGAATGTTCTAGTAAAACCTGCTCAGCCTCAAGACATTTTCTGTCACAACCTTGGATGAATATGAAGAGAAGCACGGGGAGGAAAAGCAGTGTCAGCTAACAGAAATTTGTTACAAAGGCTTTGATTGCATTTTTTGATATAAAACATCACAATAGTCAAGAATTGGAAGTATAAGTTGAGAGGCAAGTTTTATATGAACATTGCGCTGCGGAAGCAATTCCGCTCCGATTATAAAATGTTGATTCCAAAGTTCACACTTGCTCGATGTGTAATTTGAATGAGAGTTCAGTATCAAGCCATACACCAAGATATTTAATCTTATCAACTTCATGCGAAGAAGTGCCATCATTACAGGTTATTACACAGGAACCAGGTTTTTGTCTGGTACCAAATATAATATAATAGGACTTTGTTTTGTTAAGCAGTAATTTATTATGTAAAAGCCAATCTTGTAGGATAATGAAGTCAGACTGAAGAGAAGCTTGAATTTGTGGTATATTATAGTTGGATATATTTATATATATGACAGTGTCAACGAAGCAAAAAGTTGAACACAAGCTAAACACAAGGACAAGAACATTCACTTTTTAGAGTGCTTTGTTCTGAATGGAATACGTTAGTCTCACTTTGCCTGACCATCCACACGCTGCGGAGCGGAGGAGGGTCTGGCTACTCCAGACAGCACTGCAGGATGGGAGAAAAACGTGCTCTGGTTTATTGCCATTTCTTTAAACCAATCACAATCGTCTTGGGTGGTGCTGCGACGGGACAGAGCCGCTGCAAAATAGTTGTGCGAGAGAAACCTAGGATTGGACAGATAGTCTAGCTAGCTCTCTGAATTTACTATGCAGGAATCTGAGGAGCAGTTAAGCATAGTCCTCATAAATTTAAGTTTAAAATTCCAACAAAAAAGAAAGCGGAAGGAAACGGAAATCTGTGAAAATACATGCATCCGGCAGAATTTACTGCAGCACTGGAGCAATCCCGGAAGTGGAACGTCAAGGATGTAGACTATGTCGTCAGTGTTTGTGTAATTACTCTCACTGCCAGAGGGGGGAGACAAAGGTTCCACACTCCAGCTTTGAAGGGGTGATAGAATGATTATATTGTGTATTTCACACTGTTCCTTAAGGTCTCCTAACAGGATATCTAACATTGGTTGGGCTGAAAATGGCCCGGGTGCTATTCTATGGGTCCTAATGCATCCCTGTGTTTTGGCCCTATTTGGAACGAGAGCTTTTCTTCCAAATATGGTATGCTCATGAATATTTAGATGAGCTGCACACTGATTGGTTGAGCGAATCACATACACATACAGTGGAGACAAGACAGCAGGTCTCATATTTCAGACACTGCAATGTTAGGGTAAACGTACCCCCATTAAGCCCACCAAAATCTGAGTTCAGTTATTTTTCCTACATACTGACATAGTTTATTAACATAATCATTTCTTAAAATGTAAGATTAATCTCTCATTTGAAAATAAATTTATTTAGTTGTGTATTTTTTATCATATAAAATAAAGATATTTTATGAATAAAGTCAAAAGTCTGGCATGGGCTTAATTGGTACCGTGGCACCATTTAAGCCCACATGTGTTCCAAATAAGCCCACAACAAAAATAATTGACAAAATATAAGTAATTCTTATTTTATAGTTAGTGAAAACACCAAATATGTATTCAATAATATGTCTTACATTAACAAGTATCTAAAAAAACCATTTCATGTTATGTTTGGCTTGCTTTAGCCAATTTGTCACTTGAACCAATAACGACCATCATCAAACCACAAACATGACTTGAAGAGCAGCTTGTGAAAAAAGATCAGACTACAATTATTATTCTGATAAGTTACATTCATAGGTTTTATTTATTTTTTTAATGTTCATAATATAACAATTTTAAAAGTAGTAAAAACCCTGACACTAAGTCATTAACCTTACATTAACATTTACGTGCCATTATATTAAGTATTTAAAAAAGTTTGTTGGCATGCTTTTGCCAACTCATCATCACCTGCACTAATAACATTTTAACATCAGATATCAAACATGACTTGCAAAACGGCTCATAAAGTACAGCATTTTGATTTCTTGGTGGTTTGCCAGGTGAAAAGGGTCAGCACCCTGCAGGTTAGCCCGGCAAAGTATGAACCTCTGACATGCCTGATGATTTTAGGACAACTGCTGTAATTCTTCCTTTTTGATGTCATTTTTCTCACTGTAAACAAATGATTATGCAAATTAGGTTACATAACAATGCTTCTGGCCAGAGTGTGATCTGTGATGTACTCTTGTTAATGACGTCAGTAAGGTAAAAGAACATCAATGTCACAGGATTACAGTAAAAATGACAAAATTACAAATCTTTACATCGGAAATTCCTATCAAACTCATAATTTCAGGAATTTCCTATTGAAACACATGAGATGGGCTTAAATGGAACATACTGGGCTTAAATGGTTCTACAGTGACTACCGGGGAAATAAAGATGATATGTTAACACCAAAATGAAATAAATTTATAAAGATATGCCTGGAGCCTAAATATGCTGTAAACTTCCCATCATAGTTGTCTCTCTGTTGCCAAACCTTCAGAATTATCAAGGTATTTTCATTCAAAGTTGGCTTGCACTACCTGCTTTTTAGCTCACTGTACCATTTAAGCCCACCTTGAAAAAAAAGGCATTTTTAAAAAATATTTAGCCCACCCAAACCTTTTATTGTGTCTTAATTTGTAGATTGATATAAAATGAATAAGAAAACATTTAGTGTACATACTTAACATTTTTAATCCTTCGGCAGTGTATCTATCAGTATGGCTATATTTTGACATTGTGATTAGCTCGCTACACTAACTAGCAAAACCCATCTTTCAAAATGAAATCAGATAGTACAAATTGGCAAAAAACTACTTGATAATACACAACAATCAAATCATTAATCTCTCAATTTCCATAATATGAATGTACTTACCAAGTTAGTGGATGTAAATTGTTGAAAATAGATTCCTTCTGAGGGGTCCCAAAACACCAAAGTTTTGAGGCGACTTTATGTGAGCCTCCTTGAGACTGCATTGATGTAGGCTGGCATATCTCAGCATTGACAAATGTGATTGGTTCTCAACAAAAACTGATGTGTAATTAAGAACTTGTTAGATTAGATGAAATAATGAGTGCGGAAGATAGCCACCTCTTTTTTTTAAATTGACTTCAAAGTTGCAAGTGGGCTTAAATGGTGCCTGGGCTTAATGGCATGCGTTACACTCCTATACATTGTTCGTCTGCTATTTCATTACTAAATTCACTTGAGACTTTTTTATCCAAGAAATCAACTATGTAAAGGTCAAATATGTGCCGTTTTATGAAAATGTATGGCTAATTGCAAATTTTGTCCAACTGTGTGTCAGAGTTCATAAGCTCCGTGACAGCGGCCAGTGCTGCCTGGGTCACTGCCTCGTCACCCGGCCTGTCCTTTCATAGACCCAAGGTACACTTTCGGCATAACTATAGTATATTTAGGGCCCGAGGCGAAGGTCCTATTGGAAATGAAGGACTTATTATTTTCCCGGCAAATTAATTGCCTTTTTGAGGGGCTTAACATATTCAAAAACTCACCAAAATTGGCGGTCGCATCAAGCCTTGTGAAGATTTACGTATTTTAAGGGTTTCGGGAACAGGTGCACAAAAATGGCTCGATAGCACCCCCTACAAAGTAAAAAAAAAAAGATTTCCCCGATCGTTTGTTTAAATAACTCAACACACATATCCATTATAAGATTAACTGGAACCTGTGGTAAGAGATTGCGGGCGTAACATGCTCACTGACCACGCTCTCACTTACACACACCGGCCATTTAGCAGGAAGAGGGGAGGGAGAGCAGCGAGCTGCAGGCCCTGGAGCTCTGTCAGGGCAGGGGCGTTTGGTAGTCCAGTCACCCAGAAACAGTGACTGCCAGCCGTGACGGAGCTCTATCTAGCTCACAGCGGGCCGGGGTCTGTGAAGGAGGACAGGCCGGCGGCGAGGTAGCAACCTAGGCAGCATAGGCGGCGATTAATGTTTTCCTCTGTGGGTGCTCACGGGCGCACGCCCTTTAAAAAAAAAAAAGTAGTCAACATTTTTTTGCATTTCAGAACCTTAGGAAATGGACAGCGGCCGACGCAAACACACACGACTATTAACTCGATAATAAAGCAGTAAAGTAGGCTATCTTTCAACTCAGGACAGCGCCACTTCTCACAAATACAGATAGGATTGGAGATGAGAAGTTTAACTGACAAGTAACCGCGATCAGCTTCGTGGGAAATTAAGAATCAATGCCACCGACATAACCAATCACACTATGACAGACGCTCCACTCAGCACCAACTGCAATGTTTAATTTTAAATGAATGTAGCCTACTGGCCGCCTGGCACACGTGGGTGCTCAGTATTTTCCGTGGGTGCTCGAGTTCCCAAGCACCCACGGTATCGGCGCCTATGCTAGGCAGCACTGGCCGCTGACACACAGTCGGACAAAATTTGCAATTAGCCATCAATTTTCGTAAAACGGCACATATTTGACCTCTACATAGTTGATTTCTTGCATAAAAAAGTCTCAGAAGTGAATTTAGTAATGAAATAGCAGAGAAACAATGTATAAAATTTCTGAGATCTGCGTGACCTATTCAGAAGACTACCTGATCTCAGATCAGTGGTGTAGCCTATGTAAGTGTTGGGCCTGACAAAGGTAGAGACTAGAGCCAAATGAGGAGGAGCCACTGAGTTGACATTAATTTGGTGGTTCATTGAGATTTGCCCGTTTTCAGAGGCATTTTCAAATTGTGAGATTTGCAGAGGAAAGAGGTGTCAATGGGATTTTGAGGTTCTATGTATGACCTATTTACCCACCAAACTGTCATTATTCAACTATATATCACCCCTTTAACATCAGAGCTCGAGACTTAAGACTTGGACTTGGACTAACCCTAATGTCAGACAGAAATTATGATTTAAGGACATGAGATTTGACTTAGTCTTGACTGCTTGGAGACTTGACTTCCAAAGACTTGACATGATAAAATTCTGGAGCTGTTAAAACATGAACAAGACAGTGACAGACAAACCCTGCATGATTAATTATTTGGCCTATACATAAAGAAAACTTAACACAGATTTGAAAGAAAAGAGTTCAGCTTTCACACCTCAAAAACCTGCATCTTCACTTTCAGTTTTCCTCAGAACAATTGGAAGACTGATTTGACAAGGACTTCAAGGTTTTGAAAGACTTGATTTGCCCCAAAGACTTATAAACAACAATGCTGTACATGCCATCCTGTCAGGTTAAGTGCTATTAAGGGGTATGCATGTTTAAACAAATTAATGGTCAAATGACATCTGATACCCCTCCTCACACTTTCCGAAAACAATCTGACAATCATGCCCATTTCACACAGTGACTGGCCAAGTGTGAAAAAGTAAGAAAGAATGAAAGATTTCAACTTTTTTCTCTGGCTGTATTTTCTAACTCAAGCATCAGTCTCTGATATAGATTAAGACACATCTGCAAAGGTGAATCTACAAAGATACACACACAAAGAGAATGCCATGCACTCTCTCTGACTTACACACATACGTAAGCATAAGTATAGGTGAACACTTGTGAAATGTACTCTGCCCTTCCCTCCATCTGTTGCCTCACTGTGCTCTCAGTTTGAGACAGGAACAGATTCTTTTAAAATACCTACACAGCTTAAAAAATAATTGGCCCCCCTGCTTCCTACCAGCCTGACCTCATCACCAAAGCCGTCAATTGGAAAGCACCTACAGCCCTCTTCCCATGTCTCCACTCAGGTTTTTTGAAGACTCAAACTAAAAACCAAGTTCACATAAAAATTTTAGAACAGAAAAGAATTGTGGAGATCTGTGAGTTTGTGTATTATGTTTTGTGGGATCAGCCACAGTGCAGTATATATATATATATATATATATGATACAAAAAGCATCTATTAACAAACTTCACCTCCTAATGAACTTTGTAAAAACTGCTTCAATGTAAATCAAAACAGGCAGTTTGAACCTAATGGATGGGAAGTGAATGCTATCAAAGGAACTGATCACGCCTACAGCTGCTTTTCTGTGGTTAAAGTGTACTTTGTTTTGCAGTTGGTACATCAACTAGTCACATCACTCACAGGTAGCTCATTTATCAATGTTTTGGTAATCTGCCATCCTGCCACTTAAAGAGTTGATGCAAATATAATTAACCCTGAGTATGAAGAATTGTGCTCTTCTTCTCTGGTGTCCATATCAGTTAACAAGACTAAAGACGATTTTTTTATATGAACTCCATACAATGTCAGAAAAATCAGGATCGGACATTGTCCAGAGATGCAGTTTCACACATGGAGCATACAACAGGAGATCGTCTGTGCCAGATGTATTTTCACTTACTAGAAATACTCGTTTGGCTTAGGCGAGGGGTGGCACCTGTGTACAGGAGGCAGGACATGACGCAGGTAAGACTGCGGCCACGTAGCCAGTTGGTATTTTGGTCATAAATAGCCCAGTCTCTTGCCATTCCTTGAATTTGTTTGTTTGTTGAAGTTTGGTGTCAGCCATTACAGACAGAAGTTTCTAAATCTTGTTGTCTCTACAGTTAGACATTTTTGTTGGTGTCTGTAAATCATTGATATCCCTTGAGGCCAGGCCATGTCCCCACTGGCATGGCTTAAAATGAAACGAGATGCTAGCATCAATGCACACAATTTCTTTTAGGCTTATTTTTTGTTAACATATTTCAATCCATAAAGAGCAGTGCAGCAGAAGTTTCCAGCTCTGTGATTCACTTTTTTTTTTACTTTTATTTATTCAGGAAATGTTCACTGAGAGGAAGCCTCTCTTTTACAAGAATGCCCTGATCACTACAGACCCGTGGCCCTGATCCCTGTGGCTTTGAAGTCTTTTGAGCACCTTGTTCTGGCTCACCTCAAAACCCTCACTGGCTCACTCCTGGAGAGCCAACAAGTCTGTAGACGACACAGTCAACATGGCTCTTCATTTCATCCTCCGGCAGCTGGACTCCTCAGGAACCTACGCCAGGCTCCTGTTTGTGGATTTTCTCTACCTTTAACACCATCCTCGCGCTCTGCTACAGGACAAGCTTTCCCAGCTGCATGTGCCTGACTCCACCAGCAGGTGGATTACAGACTCCCTATTTGACCGAAAGCAGAATGTGAAGCTGGGGAAACACGTCTCTGACTCTCTGACCATCAACACTGGTTTCCCTCAAGGCTGCGTCCTTTTACCTCTGCTCTTCTCACTGTACACTAACAGCTGCACCTTCAGTCACCAGTCCGTCAAGCTCCTAAAGTTTGCGGATGACCACGTCCTCATTGGACTCATCTCTGTAGGGGATGAGTCTGCCCAGGTGGGAGATTGGCCACCTGGTGACCTGGTGCAGTCAGAACAACTTGGAGCTAAATTCTCTGAAGACAGTGGAGATAGTTGTGGACTTTAGGAAGGACGCAGCCCCATCCATCACCCCATCATTTCCCAGCACCTCAAGTGCTCCGCTCAGCTCCCTTCATCAAAAAAATTCCAGCAGAGGATGTACTTCCGACGGTAGCTGAAGAAGTTTAACCTGTCAAAGACTAAGATGCTGCACTTCTACACTGCCATCAAGTCCATCCTCACCTGTTCCATCACCATCTGGTAAGCTGCAGCCACTGCTAAGGACAAGGGCGGACTGCAGCGTAATATCTGTTCTGCTGAGAAGGTGATTGGCTGCAATCTGCCGTCTCTCCAGGAACTGTATGCCTCCAGGACGCTGAGGCGGGCAGGAAAGATTGTAGCCGATCCCTCTCACAAACTGCTTGAACCTCTCCCCTCTGGCAGGAGGCTGCGGTCGATCAGGACCAAAACCTCACGCTATAAAAACTGTTCGTACAACTCTGCAGTCAGCCTCACCAAGAAGGCCCCAGACACCCACTGACATTGACTCTTAACCCCCCTGTGCTCAAGGGCACAGTGGTGGTAATAAGGGAGGGGCAAGTGCTGCTCTTTCACTCCCTCACCCATATATACCCTGTTGGTCTAGGGATTGAACCGACGACCTCCAAGTCACAAGCTTGCTTCTCTGACCTTTAGGGCACCACGGCCACTTTTGCAGTTCATCATTAAAGAAAAGCTTTGTTTCTTCTTTCAGAATCAACACTTCTAGTCTGGACGGACATCATTTTGTTGATTTATTGCTGTTTGTTGTGAATGAGATCTACTGTGTTAATGTTTGTTTTTAGCGTGCTGTAGCAGTGAAATATACGGTAAGAGGACAATTAACTACTTAATGGAAGAGTCACGTGTGTGAGAGAACACACACACACACACACACACAAAGAAGATTGCTCCATTCGTAGAGTACTAAACCCACTCTGAGGTGGAACAGAGCTAATTATAGCAGGTTTTAATTGCTTTCCGGCTTTAGAAGTAACTTCACTGGCAATCTCCCTCTGTTTCTGGCTATGGCTTCACTGTGGCGTCAGTAAGCCAAAAGTTGTGTAAGTAAACATGAATGGGTGCATCGATGTAGAAAAGAAAAGGGTGAGTTTGGGAGAGAGTCAAAGAGCCTCAGTGATGCCTATGCACGTGCGATAGAGAAATTTGAAACTAAAATTGTGATTGTGAGAAATTTGAGCCCTCAGTTGTCATGTAAATACATAGATGTTTAGAGACCAAGCGTGTTTCAAATTCACTTGTCAAACATTCTTGTCAAGTGATAAATAATTCATAACATCTGTGTTTTTGTTCTTTTGAAGATGATTGATATTACATCAGAATGTCCAAGAAAATAGCTGAAGTGGCAATTGCTGCCGGTGGATCAATTGGGTATGCCTTGTACAAAACCAATTGGATTTCCCCCAAAAAATGTAATTATAAAGTAAGACCGTACAGTTTGGCATTTTCTGGTATCAAAAAATATAATGTACAAATTGTTGGTTTAGCAAACACTGACACTACATCCCACGTGAGTGAATAAAATGTACAAGTCACCCAAATGTAATAACAGAATACTATTGTTGTCCACGCCCTCTAAAACACCACATAGAAGCATTTTCTCATCCTTTCTGATTAACAAGAAACGGTTGTCTTGACAACGGATGATTAAGGTTTGAGCAGGTTACGACACATGCTACTAGTTTAAGGTTAGGAAAATGTCATGGTTTGGGCTCAAATTACGACTTTGTTAAAGTTAGGGGACCTTTTACCCTTATAGTTACAATAACAGTTGTGGAATGAACAGGACAGTTAACATACTGTCACTTTGACCAATTTATTAGAATACCTTGGTATAATTACTGCAAACAGTTGCGAGTGTAGGTTCAGTACTGGAACATAGCCCTTCCTTTCTTAATGCTGTAAAGCAATCCAACAGATTTCCAATGTGATTTACAAGTGATTTAGGAGTGAAGATCAATAACACAGCGGAGAGGCCCCAATGTTAAAAACTTAATTTGGAATTTTCTAGCACATTTTTAGAAGGGTGTAGAACTAAAACACTGCAATGCATAAACCCTCCAAGACGCACCTACCTACAGGCACACAAACACTTTGTCTACCTGTCCCCCACACTAAATACCATTGGTGAAAACACACCTATCTAAAAAAATAAGAATTACAGTAAGTCTTTAGCGAAGAAGAGAGGGAAATAGCATTTTAATACAAGCCAGTGGATCAGTAAAAACATGTATGTGTGATCTTGAAGTAAATGCCTGTAAATGACACTGCATAGTTTCCTGCATTTAGTTTAACTAGAGAAAAAATGAAAGGTGAAAAGGAGGGGGAGCAACGGGCTGAGTGGAGATGGGGCAACATACAGTAGGGAGGGACTGAGACTTGAAAGAAGACAGTTACACATAAACAACAACACAGAGGAAGTAACCCATAGTGTACACCCATTTGGATTTGGTTCAGTCTTCAAGAGTACTGAACCAGATGTAAAAACTTAAAGCATTTGTTTATGTCAATCTAAATGTCAGTCTGATTGACAGTCATCCTGACATGGCATTACACTTTAATACATTATTCAGCACCACACTGACAAGCGCAGAAGCTTCTTCTTGTAACTCCAGAACAAAGGGAATTCATTATTGAACAGGAACTTCTGACTCTGCATTCTGCATTCATTGTGAAAAGAGGCAATTCTAGCAGAGCAAGCTTGAATAAGTCATTGCTTTTGCAGTTACAGTTTTTTTTTTTTTACTCAAAGGGCTTTGCAGTTCACAAATCAACCATGGCTGCTAATAATGTCTAAATAATGACAGATTTGTAATGCTTTGCTGCAGGACAAAACAACTAGTCCGGTGTAGTACAGTATCTGTTTTTAACATCCATCTTGTCTAAAATGTTGTCTTTCTTGATACATATTCCTCATGAGGCAAACTATATTTTTGGACTTTGTTGTTCAACAAGCTGGTTATTCTGCACACTTGTTGCACACTATTTTATTTTTTTATACATCAATGTCCGTTACATTCAAGCCATTACCAAATGAGTTGATACAAAGCTTATTAAGCCTATCAGCTCACCAAAACTCTCTCTGTATTTCTCAGTATGGCTATGTTTACAAAATGGTTTAGTCCTGCGACTTTCGCGCACAGAAGATACTTACCTCTTCTGAAGAGTCCATCATCTTTTTTTAATCCTCCGTGTCCTGCTTGGCTACAAGCAACTACGGGGAGGAGGGGTGGGGGTGGTGCGCGATCACTGAAGGCTTTCGCATGTGGATGCAACAACAGTGTTGTTGTCAATGAGTGTCAAAATGAGCTTTAAATGACCCATTCTACATTGGAGACAAATTATAGCTGGCTAAAAGCTGCATGCTGTCATGGTTTTATAGCCCTCATTTTCCTTCACCTGGTTCCACGTCCTCTGAATAGTCTCTGTAATTTCTATTCTAACAAATTAGTATCCTGAAGACTTCTCACGCTCAATTGCCCTTTCCCAAACTGATCCTAACTAACTAGCCCTTCATTACAGAGTGTCACTTAATATAACCCTCACAGCTGTAGAAGGAATTCCACATTAAGGAGGAGGGTATTCCAACATCTAAACTGTGGGATGCACTCTGGGATGGAGGTAGTGGAAAATGACGTGCTAAACCTCCATGGGAACATGCAAACATAGGCAGAGTCAAATGGGTAAGTGTGGGGGGTCTGGAATGAGATTCATCATCTGCCACATTGCCTCTGTTACATATTCTGTTGCCTGCTCCGTCTGCCTCCTGGTGCTCCGTAGTTTTGCCTGATTTCTGTCCTCCTGACTGTGGGCCTCAATTGTATACTATAAAACTGCCATTAACTACACCTGTCTAGTGTCCTGAGTTAAATAAACACACTCATTATGCGCACATAGGCCCTGGGGAAACTACCAAGACCTTGAAATCTTCTACCCTCATTGCTAACACAGTTAAGTGTGTGTAGTGTGTGATGCAGCAGCCTGTGTGCCATTAAGAGGAATGCTGAAAGAGCAGCCAGAATGTTTTTGAAAGAAATACTGTACAAGTACTGTTATGCTGTGAAAGTTAACATTAATCCTACTAAATAAGACTGCTGCAAGATTTTGTGTGTTTCATGCAAATTTGTGAAGTGGGATGAATTCATAAAATCTGGAATAAATATTTAGAATTTGCAGTATTTTTTTTAATTATTTAAAAGCCAAGGTTTTTGAATTCTTATTTCAAGTTCTTGCATCTAATACATATACTGATAACCTACCAAGAATATAGCATAATTCCTCAGCAGAAGTAACATTACTGCAGCATATTTTCTCTGAGTGGTGTTAATGAGTCTGCAGATGCACATCTGTTCAACGTGACAGTTTCAACAAGAAGGAAGAAGCCTCATAATGTCACTGTTTATGTAAACCATAATGTGCATCATTTAATGGAGCTTCATTCCTTAAGGTGCAGCATAAACAAAGGAGGTGTTGCTTGAAAAATAGTATTAACTCAAGGGCGGTCTGATTACTAGCCTTGGTTTTGGGCTTTGAGCTGCACCATGCAATCGAATAAGATGCTCTTGTTGAAGAGAGGGAGACAGAGTGTACCTCCTCAAACTTAGTACTTATAAGGATGTTCAGTAACACTTTATAATAAGGGTACATGAATTATCAATTCATGCATGACTTCATTCATGAAAAAGCATGATATCATTAATGTAGTACTTCATGAACTATCAGTGTTTTTCAAGGCTCAATAGTATGAGTCATGCGTGACTTAATGCAGGAACAATACGTTTATTAATGCATGAATGAAGGTATGCTAATTTCATGATTTCTGGTTTATTAATGATGTTCATGTCTTCTTCAAAAAACTGGCCAGTCACAGCAGTGTACATATATTCTGAAGAATTGTATTGTAATCATGATTAACTAAACATGACTTCTTCATTACTGCGTGTTTGTGGCCCTAGGAAAGGATTAATGGTGGCATAAAACTTAAAAAGACAGCGGACTGAAATCATGCTTCTCCTTGTGGAGTCACATAAGAACAGTCATGTGACATGACAAATAATACACTGTAAACAGCGGACTGCAAACGTGCTTCCCCTGTCGGGTCACAGTTTGCAGTCCTGAAATCATCTCTGTTTCCGAATTATATTCCTGTCTCTCAGGTTAAGGACACACTTCTGAATTTCAGGTTTACTCCAGGTCACAGACAAAGGTCGTTTATCATGGTAGTGCCGATTCTATTCAAGTTTACAGAGTATGCATTTCCTTCGTTCTAATCAAGTCTGGCCCCGCAGGGATGGCTCCCCAAAAGTTGTTTAAACAATAAGTCTTCTAGAGCATCTACATTCATGCTAAATAACAGACATGACCTAATTAATTCTTTAGAAACTAGGTTTGGGGTGAGGCAGTCAAATGCTGATTAGGCTTAATCAGTATTGAAACAATTCTTTTCTACTCAGTTTCAGTGTCACTCAGTCACACAACAGTTTACATTTTTAAGTTACATTTTTTACGTAAAAGTATATTGTACTAAAACATAAGCATGGTTTTAACTTTTTTATCTTCAACAGTTGATTACATAAATGAGGAAATATTAGAGGATTTAAAGAGACGTGATGTTGAACTACGGTGGGATGGACACTTGAGGGTCCGGGAGTGGCAATGCGCGATGCGCTCCTAATGGAGCGGGTGGACGGTGATGGAGTTGGGGGAGGAGGAAGGGGCACAACAGGAGCAGGTGGTGCGTTTGGAGGGCCACGCTCCATGGCTGCAGCAATCCTCTCCAGACTTGAGGAGATACGCCCGAGAGGCTGCAGCAACATCGCCACCTGGCTAAGACGGGCATTTATTACTTTACTGCATCCCGGACAGCTCCCGCCGTCGTGCGCCAGGCAAATCTGCCGTCATAATAGCAATCCGCCATGGAATAAGGGCGCCTGCTCTTAAAGGGAATGTGAGATGACGCTCTGATTGGTTATTTTCACGTTACGCCCAAACCACACCTAGCTACTTCAGACCAACCCATTTTAGATTTGCGTCGGGCGCAAGACTCATTTATCCCGCCGGTATAATAGCAACAGCGGCCGAGATCCGCCCACAAAGCTACTTGCGTTTTGCGTTTCATACTTGCGTTTCAGATCATTAAAATAGGGCCCAAGGTGTGTGTGTGTGTGTGTGTGTGCTCATTTAGCCAGTAATCTTTATTCTTCTCCATCTCTCTCTTCAGATGAAAAAGCAGTGTCCAGCTAGCAGCACTTAATGGAATTGGATGTTATCAGCTCTCTCTCTCACACACACACACACACACACACACACACACACACATACACATACACCACCTTCTGCTACCCCTTTTATCCTGTCATCCATCTATACAACACAACACTGCATCAACTTGGGTTTAGTTAGTCTAGTCTTTTATTCCCACACAAGCTTCTTGATCACTGACAAAGCGATTTACATTTCCCAGTAAACAATAGAGTTTCCCAAAATACAAATATATGGTATGATACAGCTAATATGATAGTTTCCTTTTACAGTGGAAATACCTTTATTTAGCCTATGTGAAGAAGAAAAACACAGATGATAATTCAAAATATATCAAAACTATAAACCAAAGTATGTTGTTACGTGTCATTGGGCATTTTTAAGTGGGTATATGGAAATCCTGGAGCTTTCAGTGGGTATACCTGCGTATGACGTAGACTACATCGCTGCATGCCCTAACGCCTGCAAATTTGCAAGTGCTTTGCTGATTTTAGATGTTCACACATTGTGGCATATTATGTGACCTACTCTATCTGTAAAGTGTCTCGAGTTAACTCATGTTATGATTTCATACTATAAATAAAATTGAATTGAATTGAAATGGTCACACTGAGGAGATCCTCTCATTCACTGAGCCAAACTCGACCAGCAGTGGCCAGCTGGGGCCGTTTGTATCCCAACCCCCATATGGTGCCTCTCACCCTGAATAATTCTGGAAAAGTCCTAACAAGGAGACCAGACACGTTGTGCACCCAATTATAAATAAATGTACTTAGCTTGAAATCCCACACCACCTCCTGGGACTAGATCCAGGAAAGGGACTGTGTTTCCCTAAAGGATGAGTTCTTGTTGTGCTTTCCTAAAGGAATAAGTTAATCATTCTTCTGACTTTCCCCTCGCCTGGGACAAATTTGCCATGGGAAATCCTACTGAGAGCTAGTGCTCCAGATAATACAGCTGCACACAGGCACACAATCCCCTTCACTTGGTTAACTGTGATTCCAGGAGGGGTGTTCAGAAGTGTCACCTCTTCGATCTGCTGCTTCCTGTCTTCCGTCTCCTGTCTTCAATCAGCCCCACTCGCTTTGCAGAACACCTCCCCTGAAACTACAGCATGCTGGTGGGAGAGAGATGGGCGATATGAGAGTAGGTGAGGGAGACACATACTCATAGAGAATCATTTAGACAGCAACCCGAACATGTACAAAACATGGATACAAGCATAAAGTGCATGCTCATGGAGAGAAAAGAGCTCTTAAAGACAAAGACACAGAAATCAAGGCAGTGTGGATGAGAAAGTGGGTAACATTAACAGAAGTCTTGCATTGCCAGACCTGAACTGCTACAACTATTACATCTAGTCATAGTTCCACTATCTTCATTGTTACTATAACTGCCACTGTTCATCATTCCAACTGCTATAATTATTATGAATCATATTTCTCTATATCTATATATCTGTATGTATATGTATATGTATGTGTCTGTGTCCAAACCGGCAGTGACAGATGCCACCCACAAAGAGCCTGGGTCTGTCCAAGGTTTCTGCCTAAAGGAAGTTTTTCCTCACCCCTCGAGGTTTCTGCCTAAAAGAAAGTTTTAGGCAGCACCGAATGCTTGCTCGTGGGAAATTGTTGGGTCTTTGTAAATTATAGAGTGTGGTCTAGACCTACTCAATCTTTAAAGTGTCTTGAGATAACTGTTGTTATGATTTGATAATATAAATAAAATTGAATTGAATTGAACAGTTGTGTTTGGAGTCTGCGAGAAAGAAAGTTTTATTCACCTCTACCTGCCCCAAGATGCTATCACAGCAGAATCTTATTACTACAACACTGTGGGAAAATCATTACTTTGTGAATTTGTATGTTGTGCATGCTTGTTTGTGTATTTGCCTTTCCATTGTAAAAGTATCCCATATGCCTATGCAGCAGTGCGCGTGTGTGTTTACACCCAAAACAGTTTGCACGTATGATCTCACACCAGCACTTCTGGCTGAACTTTTTCCTACCAGGAAATACGACCTTTGCTGTTAATGTTATTTATTTGAATATGTGCACGCAGCTTCATATTCCAAAATACACATACATTTACAAATAGTGCTCACATGTACGTTTGCATACTGTATAATGATGCACACACCTCACACACAAAAGATGAGAGCTAGAGAGGAGAAGCTATTATTTGAAAGCTACTTCCTACTGTGAAAATTAGTGATTTGAAAGAACAAGCATCCATATTTGGGGATCAATTAAAGGAGTTGCCTCTTTCACCAGGACAATGGAGATAATCATGAGACAAAAGTGTTTTGATCAACATATCCATTAGTTGCAGCCTTTCTAGTGGTCTGCCATGTGAGTAGCAGGATAATGTCAATGTCCTGCAATTTCTTTTTTCCTATAAGACTTGAACATCTTTACCAATGGCTTTTTCCTTCCAAATAAGCCAAGCATAAACAATCTTATTCCATCTTTTTGGGCTGGAATATCACACCATATACAACAGCAGCCCCCTTAAGTAGTACTCCAGGGACACAAACACCTATCTCCTGGGTGAAAGTCTTGTGTCTTGTGTTTGTGTGAGTGGAAGAAAACAGGTACTCTTAACAGTTTGATTAGATACTTCGCAAAATGATCCCCAGCTCACATATTCTGTTTTACTCAGAAATATGTCACATTACATAAACTAAAGATGCTGTAACATATGTTTAACTGTGTAATTATTGTTGTATATGTAAGATACACTAGCTTGAATGTGCAGAACAAATAACTACAAATATCAATAAAAAAAAAACATAAATAAACCTTGCAACCTGTTCAGTACAGTTTCCTTTTTATATACTGTAGAAAGTAGCCTATAAAAGAGCAAATACTATAGCCTGTCTACTGTTTTCCCAACATCACAAATGTCGCAGTTATTGTACCAGTCTTTGGCGTATGTTTAAACTTCGCTCAGCTAGACTAACTACCAGACCAAATGTCCCTTCCTGCTCTAAATCACTGAGCTGTATATCAAATATCACCAAAAACTGAGGTTGTGTGCAAAATCCAAGAACCAGCGACACAAACTGAGACGGAACTACTACTAGTGAGATTGTACATTTGTCGATTAAATGTGTATTTATATATCTGAGTGTTCTCCCCTCTTTGTGTCTGTCTTAAGCTCTTTGTATATGGGTTACTACTTCATTGTCACAGCCTTCATGTCCTGATGATGCTACATTCACCATCATTCTCAACAACCCTCTGTGTCTGACAGCTCAAACATAAGCCTCTTCCTTCCCACCTTTAATGGCCAATCTTTCCACATGATGATGTGGTAAATGAAAAAGATGTCTGTAAACTACAGCACCAGATTATGATAGGGCAAGCCACCTATTGGCAGCAACTTTCTCACCTAACAACATAGAACCTTGCTCGAAAGTGTGCTCAAGTGAGCTTTGGATGTGACAAATGGGTTGAAATTATCTTGAAGTACTACGCCAAAACCAAATGGACATGCTGTTTAATCTGAAAGACATTTTTCTTCTCACCCAAGAGACTGTGCTATAGAGTGGTGGTGAGTACCGGGTGTTTTTATGGCTTCAGATGATTACACCTGGTTGAATGGCAAAATACACAATAGCCAATTTCACTTTTTCTAGATGTACTTTAGGATGATTAATAATCTTTGAATGGCTTTCCAAGTGGCAGTCGCTGAAGTCAAGCGGTTTTAAAAAATGACTTCATTCTCTAAAAGCAGCTGATTACCCATACCATAGTGGGGTGCAATGGGGGAAAAAAGCTATTGTAATTTTTCTTGACCTTCCAATGTATCAATCAGAATCAAACATGCAATTTTAGCTCAAAATGGCTTTACTGGAAAGTTAGCCACCTCCTACTTTGACAAACACAGCAGCCTTTCTCTTTTACTGAATCTTTTTCGGATATACATTTTCTCTCATCACATCATAGTCAGAATGTTTAGAAAAGGCTTTAGAGTGGGATTATGTGACCTTTTCCAACTAGGTCTGACTGCCTGGGAGACTACTTTCCTAACTTTCCTTCTATCCTAGGATTTAGGGAGTGAGAGATGATGAAGGCAGAAGAAAATAGTTTGATGCCCCCCAACTCTCTCTAACCTAAATCTCCACCGGCCCTACCCTCAGCTAGTATTAAATGTAGCTAATATGTTATGTTCAGGCCAGAATTTCACAGTGGTAAATATGGCAGATGATGATTTTTTTTAAATCTCATAATTAAAACAAATAAACATCTACATAATGTCCAGCTATGGGTCTCTGATTTCTTAACATTTTCTAAGCTTGCCCATATTTCTACTGACTCTGCATGATGTGTGCTTTGGACACACAAACACATTTATCATATTAGCCCCGACTGACAGTTTTTTTTCTATTTAAATGTCTTCTCACAAACAAAATGAACACATTCGGTTCAAGTCAAACTATATAGTGATATGCGATGTCAACAAAAGTTTATATTAGCATGTTTACACAGTAAACATGCAAATATAAATCACAGTAAGCAATTTTACAGTGTAATGTATAATGCTTACCACATTATGCAATAATGTAACACACACTGAAAAACACACAAACATAGATCATATCAGTCAATTTTGTTGCTCACTTTATGCACGGCAAAAAAATACTGAAAGCAGAAACGTACATTCATTTTCACAGCTGACAGAATCAGTCTCTCTCTCATACATCACACGGTCTTTAACAAACATACACCAGAATCACACATCAGTGACACACAACCCATTTATTGAAGATATCTTCCACCGCCATTATGTGACAAAACACACACATGTTCAACACATTTCTGCTTTTGGCAGCTATTGTGTGCTTCGTTAGCTCTGACTCTGGTCCCTATGGATTAACATGTTATTAGCATTAGCCTCGGTACAGTTTTGAGCTATTCATTACAGAGAAGACAGCCGGCACCTGTTTCTTTATGTTTGTCTCGCATGTTTTGTGTGTTTAATGTCATTTAATAACCTAATCCACACACTGTATGTACAGACACAATTTGTTTCACAAATAATGCCAGCAACCATGTGACTCCTACTGTAAAAAAAGGCCTGTATTGTTAAGTGAATCAGTTCAGTAATGTCGTGCTTGATATAAACAAACCAGAAAAAAAACATCTGCCCTAAGGCAACTTTATTCTGGAAAGCTCCTGATCTCTGGCAGACTGGGTTCACAGTCTGTCAGATTAGAGTTGACAAACCCTGACTTTAGCCTGGGGCTAGAATTACTCTCCTTGGGCGCAGAATTAGCTTCCACTTTGCAGGGTTAATGTTACATCTGTATCAGTTAACCCCGATCTAACTGATCCACTGTGAGCATGACTCAGATAACAATGTGGAAGCCTACTACTAATAGAAAAAAGGTGAGAAAGAAGGAAAAGAAAAACGTGAATGCACCAACTTACACATTTTTACAAAAAGTAGCATGATCTCTAATTAAAGGCAGGGTTGGTAATTTTGAAAAGCTACATGTAGCAAGATTTGAAAGTAGCATCTCCTCGGGGCTCGGTCTAACCCCTCCCCCTGCCCTCGGGGGTTCCCCCCCACACACAGAGGTGCTTGAGCACCGCTGTGTCACTACTTTAGTGCAGAGCGGAGAAAGGACTGAAATTTCACTCAATACATTTTTTTTCATTTCTCATTCACAGGTAAGCAAACACCTAATATTATTATTTCTCCTCTATTCTCCGGTAGACTTGCAGTAACTCCATTGGCGACAACGTGCATCAAGCTCAGGCGGGGTAGTGTACATGCATGCGGGGCAAGGAGGCATTTCATTGGTTTTTTAAGCAGACCAAACAATTGACCATGATTTGAACTCTCACTGGGCCACTGTACCATGTTCAAAACAATATCAAAGAGCAGAGATTGTACCACTAGGCTCCTTCTACTAATACTACTGATTGTGATCGTGCTGATGATAAAAGTCTAATTTAATCTTTAATTCTGATACATTGCAATGCCCATAGTTTAAAATGGATAGTTGGATATTATGGAAATGAGCTTATCTACAGAGAGTTCTATTGATCTCATCTAACTCTTGTCTTTCTTTTAACATTTTGCTGAAAGTACACATTTAAAATAGAAATGTGCATTTTTTAATTAAAATTGTATCAATGTTTTGAGTTCAAGGAGGAATACTCACCTATCTGATTAAATGTCATTCCATAAATAATGAAAAAAAGCTTAACAAATCTATGCATCTACAAATATTGTGCTACATATTTTCTCTTTTTCACTACACAAAGAGAACAATAGGAAATTCATAACCAACTGAACAGTAAGCACTGTTAAATAATTGTTTTTATAAGTGTTTTTATAATTGTTCATAACTTTCTCATTGTCTCTTTCATTGAAGAACCAGTGGGTGAAACTGAACTTTCCGGTATTTTGCTGCTGTGTAAGTGGATTGCATGATATAGCTAACAGCTCTAGGTCAAAGTGACCCGGCGCTGATTGCTTCTCTGGCTGTGTAGGAGATAATGTGCTGGTGCAATATATCAGCACTAAGACATTACTGACCTCCCCAGAGCAAAACCCTATGCTACTGAATAAGTCATATTTTTATTATGTGAGGTCCGTCTGTCTGGGTTGTCTGAGAAATCCTAGTCTGTGGCCTTTGCTCCTTTAAATAGTTGTTTCTTGATATAAGTTTCCTCCAGGGTACAGGTTTCATCAACTGAAAAAGTGGTCACAGTAGAGTCATTCTCCTCTGCTTCTGTATTAAAGTCGAATTGCCTTAACTTTTGTTGGGGCAGTTCCTTCTGTTGTTTTTTAGATAATCATTCCACAAATTATCCTCAACCTTATTTATTTTGGCTTCCAGGGTATATCTTACATTCATGTGGTGACATTATAATAGTTTATCTTCTAAAGCAATTTCACTTCATCATCAGTCTAAACAAAGAAGTCTGTCTTGTGTTTGTGTGTGATTATTCTAGATATTATATTAATTGTATAGACCTAATGGTGCACTCTCTTCCTCAAACTTTGTGTGTAAAACAGCAACACTACCCTATGAATAATGGTGTATAACCGTTCAGGTTGCCTATACATGCCCAATCAATGATATTTTGAAAATGATCCAAAAATATTCATGTGAGAGAGAGAACATCTGTGCAAAAAGTGTGTAAGCAGAGGCACAGGCAGAGGAGGCAATGTTCAGCTATTAGTCACATAATTCCTCATGCTTGAAAAGTCTCACCGAAAACATTCCGGACTGAGGCTTTATATCTTCACTAGTTTTTAGTAATGCTAGTGATGTGGCTCTCAGGATGGCAGCGTTGGTCGGTCACTTTGTTCTAGACTGAAATATTTAGACTCAACTTTTGGATACACTGTGACATTTTAGTACAGATGTTCACTGTCCTCAGACGATGGATCCCCATGACTTTTCATTAAAGTTTTCACATAATCACTGAAATGGACATCTGAAAATCTACTAGATGGATTGGTACAAAATTTGGCACAGATATTAATGGCTCCCAGAGGATGAATTGTAAACACTTCAGTGAATCCCCTTATTTTCCTTTAGCACTAACATGTAGTTAACATTTTTGGCTCTGAGTGGAAATAGGGCTGAATTATAATTGCAGTCCAGCCTCGCTGTTGTGCCTCGCAGAGCTTCTAGACTCTTAGTCATGTTAACCAGTAACTGTAATTGGACAGCGTGGTTCACACTAAATATTACAAACTTCAGCTGTAGTTTCTTGATCTGAGGACACAGATGACCAAGCCAAGTAAATGACAAACGAAGCAATATCGCCTTTAAAAAATAAGGAATTAATGATCAAAGTGAAAAGCATCCATTAACTCAGAGAATGTCTGAACCACGACCGTTACCAATTTGTCACGTTGGTGATGTCTTGACTACGATGAAAATAAATCATACAGGACTGCCTTGACTGCATAACAATGTCTTCTTTACAACTTTATGTGTCAACTGTCATGTCAGTATTATGGCCTTTGCACGCTGTGTGAAAGTGTTATATTATGCATATGCATGAATGATGAGGGCTGTATTGTACATGTGGGAGTATAAATGAATGTTTGTCACAGTGTGAGAGAGAAAAAGTGTGTGTGGCTGTCCACTTTAAAATGACTATGTAAGGTTTAACTGTGTAATTTCTTATCTGGTGATCATAAATGACCTGTAACAGTAAACGAGACTAATGAAAAGCTATTTTTATATAGTTTTTATTAATAGCTTTTTTTGTCAGGGCCATCACAGAAAAAACTTAAATAAACGCAGAACAACTAAAAGCTAAAAGGGAAAGTGAAAGATGACGTGCGAAACCCGAATCACACTCGGTCGGGCTTTCAACAGATGGAAACAATTACGGGATTGTAAATGATTCAAAACCCACCCTGAATTGGCCCTCAGGAATGTAATATGTCTATTTCATTCATAAAATAACTTTAGATTGCTGAATCTGGTTGTAGTCAGTAGCCAACATTAAATAACGTCCCCCTTCCATTCCGTGGGTTTCGTGAAATGCGCTCTATAAATCACAGTTGTTATTATTATTGCTTTGGCTCGTGACGCAGTGACAGTGATACCTAGTTTAGCTCACGATACATCCAAAGTAGGCTAAGTTACCGTACTTGAAATGCAACGATGCATCTGTAACATATTCTCTTATTGTAAATGAAAGATTTTCTGTCTGAGCAAAACATTCATCACAACTATATGACCATCCGGCAATGCTAACTCAGTAATATACAGTGGGTAACACAGCACCGTAAAGAAAAGACCTTTACGACAACAAGTGTGGTAGAAACACCGCTTTTCTCCAAAGGGGGCCGCTGGAATCAACACAAACTAAAAGTTACATATACCCACTTTAACTTAATCATCATCATTGTCTCTTGTCAGGGTGATTCACCTCACACATGCACACACACACACACACAATTTGACACAATGTTACAGTGACACCAATGTCATGCAAGCCTGTGTGGGTGTGTAATGGTGTAGACACATATAGCCGACGGGCGACCGTTGACAGAAAACCCCGTCGATATGATCAGTCGCGTCCCCGAGGTCCAAAAAACTGCCACAGAACAGACCAAAAAGACGAGAGGAGACGAGACGTAATACATCTCTATAACAGCAGGGGGGCGCTAATCTGTAATGTTGCCCAAGAAATGAAAACCGGCAGCTGAATGGACGAACGCGTCACATGGGTTTGTTTTCTCCGGCGGCCGTTCAGAATACGATCTCATATTGTACTAAAATAGTTCACTGAAACGTGTTTCTGAAAACATTTTAAGCGAGAAATAGGCCATGCAGTTGCTGAATCTGTCTTCATTTCAGCTCAACAAAGGTCAGTTTAAAAGATTTTCATCAGATTTTGAGAGACTCTAGTCACCTCATTCCGCTCGTCATTTCCGGGTGAGTCCCGACTTCCCTGCCGCCGACCGAACATGTCAGGTCGGCCAAAATGAACGCCGACAGCCCCCCAGACGGCCGACGGCACGGGACACACCGAACAGATTTGAGTCACTGACCTCGCCAGACTGTCCCACGGCCGATAATCGCCCTAATGTGTCCCGGCCTTAAGAGCACCTCTGCTTAGGCTAACAGCAACTGTGACGAGCCAGAGTTAGTCAGCTCAAAAGCTCTAGCCTGTGGCGTGCGTGTGTGTGTGTGTGTGAAAGAGCCTGTGTGTGTATAGTCAAAATGAAATAGGGTATGTGCATTTTCCATTGAGAGTACACTAAAGTTATTATGTGCTATCAGCCTGGACACACACACTCCCCTACTCCAACAGCTCAGTAAATATGGGCTGTGGCTGTGTGTGTGTGTGTGGCTGTGTGTGTGTGTGTGTGTGTGTGTGTGTGTGTGTGTGTGTGTGTGTGTGTGTGTGTGTGTGTGTGTGTGTGTGTGTGTGTGTGTGTGTGTGTGTGTGTGTGTGTGTGTGTGTGTGTGTGTGTGTGTCTTTAGGACATGCAGTGACTCAGGGAATCATTGCATGGTTTCCTACGGTAAATCCTTGTCTCGTCCGTCTGACAGATACAGATTTTAATCTCCTACCCTTCATCCCACTTTTTCATCCCTCTTTTATCTTTCATCACACTTCCATTCAATTTTAGTTCATTTGATATATGCTTTGTTTTTTTTCTAAGGAAATAACAACATAAAGCACTTAAAGTGTGACAGGTTTTCATTACAACCAAACTGTATTGCTTTCTTTGTTTTTCCTTTTCCTGTTTTCTTTCCATCTGCTTTTCTGCTTCTCTAACCTTCACTGTTTTCCATTCCTTACTCTTGCTTCTTCATATCACATCATCTCTCTTACCCTCACAACATCCTTCCATGTTGCATGCCACCCTCCTTCTCTCTGCTCCACCTCTTGTTTCCTCATCATCACTCTCACTATATGAGGCCACCGGGTCAAATGTGTACTGCTGAGCTGTGACACACACACACACACACACACACACACACACAAAACACAAAACAACAGGCTTAGAGGCTTAAGTGTAAAGACAAATAAGTGTGCATTTCAAAGACAATACAGTAGAGATACCAAATAGAGCGGAAGACTGAACACACAAGTAGTTCTGTTTTTAGTAAGATGAAACTCTTTTAAAGAGAGGGATATATTCGTGGGAAGTATTATATATTGTATACTTTTAAAGAGGAAACCGTCAAGCCTAATCACAAAGGTGTTAGCATTAGATTAAAGTGATGGTTCGGAGTAATTTCACCCTATTGCACCATGACCTCGAGCCAAACGCCCCCCCAGAAGCTTTTTTCACCTGGGTCGAACATTGGGAGAGTTAGCGTAGTGTAGCGTTATCAGCTGAATAGCTTAGCGCAGGGGCTAATGGATCCAGTGATGTGTCTTGTAAATGACCCCACTAATAATGCCCAAAATGATACCAAACTTCTACACTAGTACAAACAGGTTATGCACTCATAAAACGATGGATTGGAAAGTTTGTAAGTACACCAGAAGTGTATGTAAATAACACTTGCCTGTTGGCTTCTCGTCTCTGCTGCTGCTGCTACCTAACGGGCAGTAAGAGTGCTTAGGGCCGTCTACAAATTACAACACCGAAAAGAGATGCAACAAAAATATTTATTAATTTAACTTTTTTTTTTTTTAAGTAAGTGCTGTAGTATAACTAGCAGGAGACAAGTTATAATTGAGGTAAGTTTGGAGACATTACCATATTTAATCATTAAATTAATAAATATTTTTGTTGCATCTCTTTTCGGTGTAATAATTTGTAGATGGCCCTAAGCACTCGTCTAACTGCCGGCCGCATCAACAACAACAACAGCAGAGAGCAGAAGCCAGCAGGCAAGTGTTATTTACATACACTTCTGGTACTGTTTACTATTCATCGATACATACGCCTATTTAGTAAAACTAGTCTAGAAGTTTGGTATCATTTCGGGCATTATTTACGAGATACATCACTGGATCCATTAGCCCCTGCGCTAAGCTATTCAGCTGATAACGCTACTCTACGCTAACTCTCCCAATGTTCGACCCAGGTGAAAAAAGCTTCGGGGGTGTTTGGCTCGAGGTCATGGTGCATGGACCCTAGGGTGAAATTACTCCGAACCATCATTTTAAGGGAGATGTCAATCCAGCATGGTCTGTAAAATTTCATACAGTAGACTCAAAACACCTACGTGGGTTGATAATTTCAGAGAATTGTATCTGACTGAAGACAACAGTAAAGCAACCTGCACGACATCAGCTCTGTGTTGCAACAGCTGTGTGTTAAGTTCAAATGTAGACTAGTTTGAACGTAAGTTCCAACTTAAGTCAGAGTTTACGTACTACTTACTTTTTAAAGGTTGCACCAGCTGAAATAGTTCCAACGCAGACATGAGTTTCAACTTAAATCTCACACCCAGGCCTTAGCAGGTGTAAAGGAATATTTTACATTTCCAGTGTATTTGGAATCAGCCCATGATGAACTGCTTAGTTAGGACAGCAATGACAGCCACCATAGCCAAACTAAACTAAACAACTAATAAACAACTAAACAGTGGGACTTAGAGAAACTCATCTGTGACTCACAGGACTAGCCAAACAAGACAGCATGAAAATGTCCATACTGTTTGATTAAGAGAAAGACAAAACACTAAATCAATGACACAAAATCTAGGCGAGAGAGTGTGACAGGAATTGGAGGTCACAGTTACATGTCTGAGTCAACTAAGCCACCCAGATGCTTCTTTTAGCCACTGCTAATGTGATCCCAGCCAGTAAGCAGGCTTAGTAGACATTGGCTTCTGGCAGATACAAAATTTAGTCCCAGGAGGTAAACTCTAAACTGCTGAAGGCTTTGCAGAACATGTATTTCTGAAATTGCCATCCGTTTTTTTCTTCTCTTACCTGTAGAGTGCTGCTTTCAAACCCTTTGTTGTACTGTAAAAAGTATGTTTCTCAACCAATTTGTCATAAAACTCCAACCTGTAATTTCTGTCAAAGGACAAAAAGTAATTGAGACATGTTCTCCAGGAGACTGTAGCAGAAATTCAGACAATGTCTGCAACAGTTGCCAGGGCTGTACTGCTTTAACTGAGCTGTAAGAAAAGAAGAACACAATAGGAAAAAATAGGATCTATTCTTTATCTACTTCTTCCAGTGCTGAACATGAGATACTTAGTGCCTTCTTTTAGGGTCAAGATCAATTTAAAGTATAATGCCAACCCACGATGTTCACTTCATGGTCTGGCAAAGTTCAGCAGGCATTTTCCTAAGCAACAATTTTATAGAAGCTGAAACAAGAGTTCACTTCATCGCTCAGACATCAGCACAAACCCTTTCTAAACCTGACTAGATGAATGCATCACTCTCTGGGCTGTCATCTGTCTTTACTTTTGAATTTCAAACATGGAAATGTCATGTCATTTTTCATTTCATATAGCTCCTTGTTTAAGTCATTGTTCGAGACATTTTGGAGATGCAAGAGACGGTAACTTACATCATTATGCTAACAATAAAGTTTTCTGACTGCTCCCACATGTATCTTGATTCTGGTTCAGTCAATATGAGTGGTTATTTTCAGGTAAAAACAAAGGTTTTTGAGATGTAGTCTGACTTTGCAAAGCCACAGTATCACACAGATGTCACAACATAAGTAAATTAGCCTGTAATACAGTATATGATATCTCTTAAAATCTGAAGACAAAGTTACCTTCCATCCTACGTTTTTAAGGTAGGTCAAATGTCACCAACCAATTAAAGGATTGCGAAGATCCAGGACTTTTGAACATCTTCTCAGGCCCTCTCCCCTAAAGCCCAAAATGGCCTCATAAGCCCCTCCCCCACAAGGGAGAATGAATATGTGTGCATGAGCAGTGATTGACACACAGTTAGACACCCCCAACCCCGGCCCTGATTGGTGCATCTGAACAGGGAGCTGTGGATTTTTTTAAACACACTACAGGCTGTAGGTGGTGCCAGAGGAGCCAAATATTTTATTTTTTAATTACCTGCTTCAAGCTCTACTGGAACATAGGGTCAGTTTCAGCAAATATGACAAAAAGTTAGTTTTATAAGTCTTACCTACTGCGCCTTTAACTTTTCAGGGAGCTTAAACCCACCTACTGTACAGTTATTGACAATTTCAAACGTGACAAAGCCTTTTCTGGAGTTGAGTTGAGGTGGTAATGAGATAATAATGATGAGCTCTTTTACCACATCTCATTAATCTGCTGGTGACTGGAAGCACAAGCAGATGGCTTTTATGATGCTTGTTATTTCCCAGAGGACTTGGTCCTATTGATTGGGGCAGGATATGACATTCCTTTTATCACACTTTTAATGTGTATATCTGTGTGACATCTCCAGTGAAGAATAAGACAAATATTCCCAGCTCCCACCTGTGCAGCAGTCATTAATAGATGCAACATGCATGAAGGTCTTTTACAATACCATTAAACATTTTCAATCTTCAATTAAGAGTTCTTGCTGTTTTGTTGACAACAAATGATACTTTTGGTCCATCAGTTTGTTTGTGGTGAAAATGGTGCTTATCAAGTGCATGGCCGTTTATTTTAATATAGGTGTAAAACCTAATAGGTTATTCATCACTGTAATTATAGATAAAGCTGACATTGATGCAACAGGTGTGAGCTGTAGGCGAATGTTGCCAGCTGTACTGAGAGCACCTTTAAGGGCATTTGTAGCCCTTGAAGATGCTACCAACTGCGTTACCAACTAAAGTAAATGGTTTTCTTTTAAACTAAAGCATGAGGAAATGTCCCTGACTACCTTCATTTTTTCCCTGCAGCAACCAATACAGCACAGCTGTGTTCTGTATTGTTTGAACATATATTTGACCATTGAGACGAATTTGAAACAGCTGGATCTATGTGCCTCTAGCGTTCTACCAGGACGTGCTACAAACTGGAATTTTTGCCCATTTCAGTGCTCTGCTGTGTCTTGTTTCGACAGCTCTGGCTGTTCTCAAATCAGCCTCGTCTCTTTGGTTTTCCTCCCGCATGCCAGCTCTGATGTCGCTCCAGTGGAGGATCCTTCAGGGAGGCCAGATTGTCCCAGAGGCTGCCCCGAGCACAGTGACGACAACTGTGCTACTCTGCCAGCCAACAGGCCCCCCTCCTGGGAACCAAGATGTGTGCGCACACACACACACACACACACACACACACAGGCAGAGGACACAGACATTGTGGGAGAGAGAAAAATGACACTGCCGTGCTCGATAACATGCAGCTCACACAAAAAGCTCAGGCTGACATTCTCCTCACAGCAGTGTGACATGTAGAAGTGACTCTCTCTTTGTTCAGTGCAAGCCACGAAGCAAAGCTAGATAATTAAATTATACTCATTTATGGATACGGTGGACCACTAAAGGGGGTCAGCGATGAAATGAGCAGCTACACAAAGTAGGGACATATTTGTGGCAATTACACAGTATCCTGATTATACATTTTTTAAATGTGATTTGACTTTGTTCTGTATTCTACATCAGCCTTATGTAAAATACAGTAATGTTTGGTTATAGCTAGTTTTTTTGTAGTGGTTCTTAGAAAATGATATTATAGCTTATATTACATTATGCACACAGTATATATGAATCAGAAATTGCAGAATCAGCAATTGTTACAGTCAAAGAGTTCAATCAGTACCTCTGACATGATTAAACATTATAACCCTAAAGGTAGTTTATTGCACAGATTTTATACTGACTTACATTATATAAATGCATACATTTTATTCTGTCCACCACCATCATCATTATAGCTCAGCTCAGTTAACAGCTGCAGTACAAAGGAAAGCCAACGTTAAAGCTGCGCTAATCATGATCTTCATTATAAAAATGGGTCTTCTGTGAACCTTTAGCTCCCAATGTCATGGAGTCATGTAAATATTACGATAGCATCCCTTCGTATTAGGGAGCGAGCTCTCATTTTCTTATATAGAAATGATATCCTGTATTTTTTGTCCCCTTAAATTATATAAAATTGTAATAAAAGTCTCAGGAATCTCCCATAACCTTGTTTGCTTCTCAAGCAGACTTAAAAAAGATCCTGACCACAAGGTTTAAAACCTCTGCTGTAGCTAAAACACCATGTTGTTAGCCGACGGTAGCAATAATAAACTTATGAACAATAATCAATGGCAACATGATCAATTTGAATCCATCATGTCTACGCTCTGTTGACATGGTTACGTGTTATCCTTGATGCCATTGAAACTCATTTGCAGGTATTATACAGGACTAAAACCCCAGCCAAGGGGGTAGGATTTACAATTCAAACCATTTATCACAGCAATATGTTAAAAAAAGGAAAACGTGGCTGCCAGGGAGACCTGTTCAATAGAAACACAGGGGTGAGAGACACAGGCTGTGACATCACCTTGAGAAACTTCATGGCAACTTCATGTTTGTTACATGGTAAACCTGTTCATGCCACAGCTTTCCTGTCCCATCACGCTCATCCAGGATTCCCGTGTAGTGTGAAAAAGGTTTGGATAACATCCAAAAGCGTGCTGAAAAGCCTGTTTGTGTGTACTTTCAAGGGTTCAAAGAGTGTCCAAGCCTACAAATATGCAATGAAATCTCTGAAGGTTAATGGACCGGTTTCACTGTGCTCAGCATTTGTCAATTCCCGCACTCTTTGTGTCTGTGTAAACGGTCAACACTTGAAGACAAGATCTTACTTACTAGGCGTCTCTGATGGCATGTTAGGGATCTATGACATGATCACACACATACAAGTGTGCAGCAGCACAAGGAGCTTATACTCAACTGCGAGTGAGGTGATAAAAGGTCAGAGACCATAGTTCTGTTTGAAAACCTTTTTGTGTTGCATCTGCATATGCTTCCTGTATGTAAAATGTCTCCTTCTAATGATTTTAAGTCTCCCCTCCAGTGTGGCTGTGGGCTTTGTTATCAGCTGGAAGCAAAGTGAACTACAACTGTTCTGGAGATATGAGAAAATTGAAACAGAAACTTCATATTACAGATGGCTTATCTCGCAGTGGGATCCAGCTTTTTCCAATCTGGCAAAACATGAAAACAACATCTTGGCATACACAGTGATGAATTACTCAATCTTTAACACACACACACACGCACACACGCACGCACACACACACACACACACACACACACACACACACACCAAACCATTCCCTGTAGCTGTGGTTTGACAAAACCTTTAATGATTTTGTTAAACGCTGCAGGTGCAGCTCTTGATAGCATATTATCCAACTTCAGCCAAAACATCTAATCTGTAACTTTGAACATCTCTGTTGTGTTGGAAATGTTTCACAGCCCTGAGGTGGCAGCAATGACATTGACACGGTACTAAAAATGTCACCACAACTTATATCAACTCCGTGTAATTTCCTTGAAAAAAGAGCCTTTACCTCTTTCATTCTGATAGCTTGGAGTCTCATTTTACCAGACTATCCACATGCTGCAGATCTGAGGAGGGTCAGGCTATCCACACAGAATTCCGGGATGGGAGAAAAACGTGCTCTGTTTCATTGGCATTTCTTTAAACCAATCACAATCGTCATGGGCAGCGCTAAGCTCCACACGTTGCCGCTGTAAAAAACTCAGATTGGACAGATAGTCTAGCTAGCTGTCTGGATTTACCCTGCAGATATCTGAGGAGTAGTTTAACCATAGTCCTCATAAATCCACCGGAGTTTAAAATTCCAACACAAAGAAAGCTTAAGGAACGGGAAAATACATGCATCCGGCGGAATTTCCTGCGGCACCGGAGCAATCCCGGAAGTGGAACGTCAAGGATATAGACTAGATAGCTTGTAACAGCAGTTTGAATAAGTTTACTATACTCTTGCACTCATTTGAAATCCATATCTTGGATCACTTACTGTAAATACTCAAACTTTAAATGGTTAAAAAATACAGTTCTTGTGATTTATCTGTGATTTTCATGAACCATTTACCAAGTATTTCAGATAAAAACTAAGTATTTTAGTCACAGATAGGTTCGAATCCATCGTGAGCAACATACTATTTAGTAGCTTGAGATACAAACTACATGAGATTTGGAGGTACATTTTTAACATTTCCCAGAATCCACACATGCGTACTGTTACCTCTGCATTACTCATTATTTGTGTGTGTGTGCACATACGAGAACTTGAATGTGCTGATTGAGGCTACAATGTTGTGGTAGCCCTCTGATTGGACAGATTCAGACAGACAGATAGACATGGACCGACCAAGAATGCTTGTAGTAGAGCAAAGGAAAGGCACAGAGAAAAGACCAAAGAGAGAATTAAAAAGAACAAAGAATAAAGCCATATTTGGACAATTAAATAATGATTCACATAGGATATCTCTCATTGTTGTAGATCTGGTACAGAAATCACCAAAAACTGCTATAGAAGTCTCTTCGTCCTGGTATTAGTCAAACATATTACAGAATGAATCTCTCTAGCTTATTCTAAATGCTGATTTGAATTAGCAGTGACAGCTGAAATGACATCACCGCAATTCTGGTTTAAATAAAAAAGGAAGAGGGATGGAAAGAAGAAGAGCTAGGTGGGGGACATAGACATTATCTACTATAGTGTGTCTGACGCTGACTCATCAAAGGGATATAGACTGGGACAATGCTGAAGAATGGAAAACATACACGCATACACTGGCATACCAGCGCGCGCACACACACACACACACACACACACACACACACACACACACACACAATTAATAACCTTACATTTGCCTAAGACATGAACTGAGTGACCTAGCTGTAATTATGAGCATGCATTATATTTCTGTAGCTGTGTTTGAGTTTATTCTCCTGCCATAGAACTGCTAGTATATGTCCTATTATATAACATATCACTGTAGTTTTTGGCTGAAGGACACCAGTGGGATACAGCACCCCTGCAGATGCACACTGCTGTGTCTTACAGTAAAGGTATGCCAGCTAAACATACCTCTTTCATCGGGATAAACAAAACATTTACTTCAGCTGTTATTGTAATGCCACTGGACAGTTCTGACGAAGGTCACTGAAAGTTTAAGATCATCATATTAAAGAGATGGAGACATGGTTCAGGTTGATTTGGGGATATTTATTTTGGTACTGTTCTTTATTTCACATTTCATATTTGCAGACTCTTAACAATTACTGCAGCTTCACTATCACCTCCAAGGTATCTTTCTTTCTTCTTTTTTTAATTTCCTTTGCTACTTCTTGTTCTCAGTAATAATCTCTGGTCAGCAAATATATATTTATTTTGTTCTTTTAATTAATAGGGTGGTTTGAAACTAAGACTCAGCTGTATAATTCCAGATATAATATAAAACATAATAGATTTGAAACCCTAAAGGTTTATATGAAATACATAATTAGGAAATAAAGTAGTATTGTCCTCTTTGCTTTTTTATTTTGTTTAGATCTTATACCAAAGTTAGATATTCAGTTGCTCTACAATTAAATGACCCTAACCTCAATCTTTCTTTCTATTTTTAAAAATAGCTCCATGTGACAAGATTAATTTAGCTGTAGTGATTATTGGTATGCATTAAGAGGAAGGAAGGGAAAGAAAGATAAAGCTTAGCTTCACTTAAGAGATCGATGCAGTTTTATTTATTGCATGCCCTTACAAATTCAAGTGTACTTACTTACACAGCTCACAGGTAAGCAATTAGTTGATTGCTGTACGGTAAAGTAACTTGACATGATTTCTCGTGTCACTGTGTATTTCTGTTAATGTTCTGTCTTTTTTTATGACCTGACTGCGTCCTCTCAGCTAGAGACAGAAACACACAGAGACGGACAGCTACACACACACACAAGTAAAAGTGATGCGAGAAAAGTGGAGAAACAGGGAAGAGGATCACCATTGTAAATAAAACAGATGAAGGTAAAGCAATAAAAAAGAAATCAGGAGAAAAAGAAAGATCGATCCTTTTTTCATAAAAGAAGAACTGCTGCGGGCTACAAACTGTTCTTCTATTAAGTAGCTTTCTCAACTTTCTTCATGATCTTTTTCCCCTTACCACAAAACACAAACACTCTCTCTCATCTCTCTCCTTTCTTCCCTTATACAAGTGACCTGGTATAGCTCAGATATACTCCCATTTTGTTTACGCTGTAGTGGCGACCATTAAAAAATCTCCCCCATACTGTATATCTTTCCTGCAACTATCTTCCCCCAATTCTGCACCAGCCACTGCAGCCTTTTCTCAGCTGTAAAGCTGAAGGGGACCAAATTGAAATTTACCAAAGACACAGAATCTCATTCTGTGTCCTTCTAACAACTGTTTTCCTACTTTTATATAACTGATGTGTAACATGACTAGGCTGTATCCAGGCTGTATGAGGAGACAGTTAGCTGTGTTTTCCCTGTAAATGTTGGACTTGTCTGAACTATTTGTTATTTCTGCAATCCAGCTCCGGGGGAAAGGGTTTATTATGTGAAGCTAAGAGTATGTACAGTGTAGCCTATGTATATTTGGCAAATAGTAATAATATGACCTTATCACTCTCTGTAAACATGAGCTATAACCAAGCTCAGCTCAAGAGGATAAATGAGGCATGACAAAAGCAGAAATTTTGGGCCTCGCTTAAGGGCACCTCAGTGATGGTAATGAGGGAGGGACAAGCACTGCTTTTTCCCTTTCCTTACCCAGAGTCATCCTGCCTTCGGCGTTTGTTACTGACGCAAAAAGTCTCCTCCTTTGGCAATATTAAGACGCGCTTGGTCAGGACTCTTGGCGTCACTTATTGACGCTCCGAGTCAGGACCCTTTGCGTCACTTTATGACGCTCTGGTTCGGGAACCTTGGCGTCACTTTTTGACACTCTGGGTCTGGACGTACGTTTAACTGACATGCGGCACTAAAATGAGACAGTTAGGCTTAGGAAAAGATCGTGGGTGGGGTTACAAAATGTACGTTCTCCTGGGTGAAAGTCCTGTGTTGTTTGAGCTATCCACCACCCCAACCAATTTCCTTACAGGGATTTTCGGTCTTTCATACTACCAAAGATCCTCTATTTCAAGCAGCGCCAATGGTATGAAACAGTACACGCTTCCTGTCTCCTAAAGGGGTGTGGCCTCGTTTGAACGTGTAGTGAACGTCATGTGGATGGATGAAAAGTTATATTTGAAAAATGTATTAATATGTTCTTTTGCTAACGTTAGATATTTACAGAGCTAAAAGACACATTGAGCATCACAGAGATAAATTTTGTTAGGGCGTTCATGAACGTTTGCTGACGTTAGCTTCGCTGTGTTGCCAGATCTCGCGAGAGTTTGGTCCTGACACAGAAACAGGTCTCAAACAAAGTTAACTTTCTCCTCATGTGTCCATCTGAAAAATGCCATTTTAGTGTCGGAATGTTCTGGAAATATGTGGCTTGTGAGAAATGGGTCCAATATATACTTTGGTGACTATGGGGCGAAAGGATCTCTCATAATCTGTGTTCACGTTCACTTCTCCCATCGGAATCAATACACTCGGACCTGCAGCTAGTCTCCTAAAGAGGCGTGGCGAAGCCCACGTGACACTGATACAGGAAACTACTCCGAGTTGGGGCGTCTCGGTTCTAAACCGTCTCTGATACTACTCGCTACCGTTGTCTCTCTTACTATAATACTACGTCATTTTACAGCGCCTCGAGCTGCTGTTATGCCCGGTGCATTCCATACAGACACTACAGGGTGATTTTTGTGTCGGTATCTGACGCTGAGAGCCACTGACCAAGCATTGGCCAGAGTTGGGAGTGAGAATGGGTTGCAGAAGCAGACGGTGAATTCAGCCAAGGTGCAACTAGAAAAGCAACACTCTTGTTTTTTTTGTTTTTTGTGTGTGTTTACTTTAAATACTTAAGTACTTAATGATTTCTATTATTCTTGTGACCACCTGTTGCAGCCAATACAGTGCAGTGGAAGAAAAGCTCTTGTCTTTGCTCAGAGGAAGATCAATAACTCTGACACAGGGACCAAGCTCTATTCAAAAACCTTTTTTTAAGCAAAGGTTTATCAATACAGTTTAAAAAGATAGTGGCGATCTCTATTGAATTCTGCGCGGGAGAAGAAAAAGGGACGATGACAGAAAAGGAATAAAATACACATATTTCTGAAGTTTTAACTGTGGCATTAACCTTTATCCTGCCCTAACTAAACCTCACCTGAAATAATTGAAAAATATAACCTAAAAAATAATGTTTATTTAACTGATATTTCAGTTTGTACACATTAAATCCACTCAGAACTTTTGTTAAGTCTAAAAAGAAACTTTGGAAAATAGTTGCCCTCTGAAATCCCAGTATATGCTAGTATTAGCCTTAGGCACCAAAAACAAAATAAGAATCTAAAAGGTTGTGTGCTTCTCTCCTTTTTTTTCACACACACACACACACACACACACACACACACACACACACACACACACACACACACACACACACACATACACACACACACACACACACACACACACACACACACACACACTACAGTACAGTGGAGAACATGCACTCGAGTGCAGATCTGCCTCTGATCAATAGCTTTCTGTGCTGAACACCTCTCTGTTTTAATCTTTTACTGACCCCACTAACAATCAAATACTTTAAATGAATGTCTATTGATAACACTGAGAAACAGAAACTATATAGGAAAATAATAGAGAGGGGAAAGACACAGGGTAAAAAAACATTTGTGCTGGAGTTGTTTGTATATGGAGAACAAAGGCTGTAAGAAAATGTAAACTATGAGACAAAAAGCAAAGGATTTCAGCTACTACATTGAAGGGAAAATGAAGCTGAAAATACATCAACAGAAATAGAAAGTAAATAAACAACATTGAATTTGTCTGTAGAGAGAGGAGAATAATATGAGAGGAATGGAGGGTGAAAGAAAAAAAGACATTGAAAAGACTCACTAATGAAAAATAAGGAACAAGCGGAGCCACTGAAGAACAATTGCCATGAAAATCTATGTAGCTTTGTGTGTTTGCTCTGTGTCAGCAGCAGTCTGTGTCTAATCTGATCATTACAGCCTGATGTTTTGAGACGTCTCTGGGTGTCCGCACTTGGCCTAAAAATGTCATGTACTCTCCCAGAGCTAGATTCATCTAAAACCGTGCTCTCATTACTTTCCTCCCACTCCTTTCCCTTTGTCTCCTTTGCATATCTAATGTGCATTGTGACTGAAAAAGAGTTTGAGTTTTAGTCCAAAATGTTATATAATCACAACTGCTGGGACATACCAAAACCAGCTTGCCACAAACCCTCATTGAAAACAATGATATAAGTTTAATTACAAAGTAAACTACAAAATAATAAAGCCTTTAAAACCAAAAAATAAAGATGATCTACATGTTTTCTTTGTGCTTTTGTTGAGGGTATCATGTTGACTGTCATCCACTACTGACATAAAGGCAAACCAGTACCTCCTGGAAGATAAAAGAACACTGATTTGTTGCAGTGCAAATACATGAAAACTGCTATAGTTCTTTAAAAACACTTTAAAAGTTCTACCCAGCCTGCACACAGTGTTTTAAAAGTTCTCCATGCATTTTAATTTAGATGCCACGAATGGGCTGTCTAATATACAGATTAAATGTAAAAAACAACCACGGGCAATAACGAGGAGCTGCTGAGCTCCTGATAACTTTGCAGCCACATCAGATCTTGCTTAATGTGCCGACATATAGTATTTCAGACGGTCCCTCATTAAAATGCACTGGTGAGGTGAATGCAGGTGGATTTAATCCGTTTTCAGCTTAAAATATAGGGAGAAGAAGAGGCTGTGAGGAAGAGTTGTGAGGCAGTGCAGTTGTGGGGGTTTTGCAAAAGGGGGGATCAACTCAATATCAGGGTGATGTATTTGAGCTTTCCAATGCTCAGTGTGTGTCCCTAAGTAGTGGAACTATTTCAGTTTTGACATCAACACAGACATTCCCCCGAAATTCCCCCGGTATTAATAACCAATCACTACACAAACATCAGCCTCATCCTATTTACCTATGTGCATTTACACGTATAGCCTATTTGAAAGACAATACCAGAGAATCAAAGAGAAAGTCAAGCCTTTAGTTTATTGTAACACATCTGTAAGATATCTGTATCTCTGCACTTAGGTCCTTTTTATCAAAAGTTATTGCAGTTTAGTTCAAATCCAAGAGCAGGATTTCTAAAACAAAATTGGTATTTTGATCACTTTATCTAAACTCGGGTACAGACCAAAAAGCCTCACCATCTGAATGAGATCGAGATCCGAGATTGGTTTCATGTGGTATATGTGCAAACTTAAAATGTGCATGTCATGATGACATAATCAGTGGCATTTTTCCATTGTTAGCGAGAAATGTTATATGATTCACTTTTTTACTGATGTTTGAACAGGAAAAAAAAATTTTCTTTAATACTAACATTCCACATTACTGCTGAGTTTTAAAACCCACACTCTACCAATGAGGTGTAATGAGCAATAAATGAGTAGTTCTCTGAACCATCAAGCGGGTAATAAAGATAATGAATAGCTGCTGAAATGAGGCAACCTTATGTGACTTATTGCATTAGGAATCATCCCATCTGAGAAAAGATGCAAGACATAGACCCTCCTTCGTCCCAATTATCTCTGGAATAGTTTCCAATGTCCTTTATGTTGCCCGTCATCCCCTCCCTTTGACACACACACACAACTTTTTCCTAAAATGACACTTTAATTGGTCCTGAGCCACAGTGAGAAGGAGGGCTGACATGACACTTTGGCTAATGACATAGTCTGTCCTGTTGAGTAGGGATGGACACACACCCACGCACACTAATGAGGAACATGGGTCCTGTCTAAACTCTGACGCTCAAAGCCCTGAAGTTTCACTGAAATGAGAATTAGTTTTATTCACACTAATAAAGTTCAACTCAACAGATGTGTGTGCTAGCTCATTCACACACAGAGTAGGGGGTCCTTTCACACACGCACCAGCACTGCAGCAGACTTCCTTATTCATTTCAATGAGACCTCTGCGCTGTGTTGGCACAGCTGGGGACCCAAAAATGCAGACATAAGAAGAAGATTGTGGCTCAACTTTTTCAGTGTCATCTGGCAACCCACTGCGTTGGCCATTCAAATCTCACAAAACATATTAAAAACCATAGTACAAAATGTACATTGTAATAACGTACTATTTTAACCAGACAGTGTACATGTTTGAGTAAATGTCTCTGTACAGGTATGATTATCAAACCTGGCAAGCTCAATATGACAACAAATCAGATTTCACATATGAACTCTGGACAATTTCCCTTTCACACATGTAGCACACAACAGGAGATTGTCCATGTCAGATACGACGATTTCGCCATTGGCCTTTACCAAAAGAAGTTTCCAAATCTTGTCATCTCCTCAGTTAGACGTTTTCGTTGCGTCTTTGTGTGAATCACCCTTCTTATTAACCCTTGGATGTTTGTTTTCTTCCGATTCTGTGCCTGGCTGTTGTTTGCCAAGAAATAGTTACACAATGTACAAATTGTTGTTTTTACATTTATGTTTGTGTTCAGATTAAACAAACCAGATACATGTAAATAAGTAAGGTAGGCATTATTCGTTGTATTTGTTTGGAGAGAGCTAGGCTAGCTGCTAGCCCCAAGCTTTCAGTATTTATCCTAAAATGTTCTAATCCAGAGTGGTATCTTTTTATCTAACTCTAAATAAAGATAGCAAAAAAAACATGTTTAAGCTCATAATTGCCTCAAACCTACACAATTTGTTGTATTTCTGATGGTCTATTAGGGTTTTAGCTAAGAATAACTTTGAGGTAGACAAAATGACTAATTTTATCCAAAACATGTTGAATTTAAAGCAAACGTGTCTTGCTGCTAAGTTGTGGACAACGTGGGAAGACTAATGACAAATCAGTAACAAACACTATAAACCTCTGCGCTATATCTGTCTCTGTGAAATTATGAAGTCATACAGCCTGCAATGCAAATCAGTTTCAATCAGGACTATATTTTTTCATTCTATTCCATCTTCTCTGATCTTTCCCTTATCTGTCCTGAGGGGTTTCTGCCCCATTGGAGGCATGGTGAGGGGCTGATGAATGGCCACACCCCACTCTGTCTCTTCCAGTCCGTTCAGCATGACCGGAAGCTAGAAACACCAAGAAGACTGTAATTAATCATCTGACGTTACTCGCTTTTGTGTGCATACAGTGATTCATTTCCTTTTCTCCATTGAATTTATGTGGCTTCACTGCTCAATCCTTCCCTTTTAGAGTATTATTTCTCTTTTTCTCTTTTTTTTATTCTATTCTTTTCTTCTTTTTTCTTCTGCATTCGTTGTTCTTTCATGACTCATACACTGCCACATGTTCTCCCCTCAGCAATATGTAAGCTTATAGTGTACAACCATGTGCAACACTATGAATGCCTTCTAGAAGATACTGTCTGAAAATGTGCACCATTATCTCCATATTTAAGCGATTATCGCACATTGCCCCTCTCTATGGCGGTCAGCTTTTTTAGCATAACTCAGCCCTTAGGCACTCACAGCACTCTGTTAAGGGAAAGATCGTGATCATGGATGCAAATGCAGGTCTCCAGTGTCAAAGTACGCCCACCTTCCGTAAGCCTTGGAGGCGGTCCATAAATGTACACTTAAAAAAAAGGTAAGGTGAATTTCAGTCAGTCCTTCTGTGTGGTATTGTGTAATGGAACATTAATATTCATCACCGCGGCCCAGTTGAAAATGTCTCCACTTAAGCAATGAAATAACAGACTGATCTCATGAATTGGCGTATGTATGACACGCCAATTTGTATGCCGTTTTGGCGTGTTATCAAGACGCATAATCGCATTTTGGCGTGTATATCAATGCAAATCGGCCGCCATTGACATACATTGCGATTGAATTTCCGCCGTAGCAAGTAGTATGAAGGAACAGGGGATTGTGTAAGGAAGCAGGTTGCGGATGGGTAAAACACAGGACTTTCCTGTGGAGGAGTCCAGGAGAGCTGGGTTTGTGTCCTGCATGTGGCAATTTTTCAGCCGTTTTTTTTTTTTTTTAAGCCTTCCCCAATGTTTCTTTCCTAAACCCAACCGTTTATTGTTTTCCGAAGCGTGTTTTTGTCGTTATTTTCCGTGTTTCTGTCAGTTTTGTTACTAAAGCCTTTCGCTGTGTTCTTTTCCTAAACCCAACCATTTTTTTGTTTTCTTTTTTTAACAGGCGTGTGACGTTCTCGCAATAGTACGTCGCGTTCTCGCGATAACACGCAACGTGGCGAGGCCACGTGGTGTGTATGTTTACATCTGCTGTATACAACGTAGATATACACGTGGATAGCTGAAAATGCGTACAATAACACGCCATTTGGCTTTAGGAAAGTGGCGTGTATGTTTACGCAAAGTCATGATGCCATGTTGGAAATAATGTTTTTTTTCCCAAAAGGAAAGTCACAGAAATAACTGCGTTCTTGAGAGGTTTAAAATTAGTTAGAGTAAAAGTTGTCACACACAAAGAGAGGCAAACTCATAAACATAAACCAATACATGGACAGTCAGTGCAAAAACCATAAAAAAGTAGAGTAGAGCGGACATTTAACTGTTAGCCATGGTCATATGACTAGTTTAAAAGAAGATGGCGCTTAGCACTGTGCATTGACTGTAGAAATAGAATGAGTTAACCCGCTACGATTACAATTCTTTGCAATGATCCTGCTATGTTGTTTCGAATGGGAATGTCCATTCTACTCTCATTCTATTTCTATGGCAAAAACACCCCAAAGGTCACAATATGGGCTCATAAAGTGAGAAAATATGCTTCAAACTTAGATAAAGAAAATACAACCATGGGCAGTTTGTTATAGTAAGAAACAAAGGGACAGCATAATTATACAATATTATTTCATTCTCTTATTTCATAATTCTTTCACTCTTTCCCTTCCTCCCAGGAAAGAGACAATGATAGGTGTGTGCGTGTGTTTGTGTGTGTCACACTGCGGTGAAGGCTCGCCAGTTCCTTGTCCTGACACTTGGGTTTATTCTTAGATATTAGGCTGCTGGAAGGTACAAGAAACTGCAGGGAGGGTGAACACACACGCAAAACAAGTACACACATAGCCTACTGACAAAAAGACATGCACATACACTCACATGCACACTTACACAAAGAGTTCAGTGGTGTTTGTCAGCTCTCTGTCTATCATTGCGACAGAGTTGCCTCAGTCAAAACCAGTTCCCTTAACCCAAGGTCACCTTTGACTCACACACACACACACACACACACACAACTTTAAGACCCAGACATCAGCTTCAGTAATCCAATACAAAATCTAAGCCGTTCTCACTCCCACCTTGTCAAATAAGGCAACTTGGAACAAGGCACCCTTTGGGCCCCCTTTGTTTTTTCAGTGCCATCCACACGGTGCCGCCCGCCTGCATCTGCCTGACTCCATATGAATGCAGCATTCAACATTTAGAATTTTTTTTTTTTAGCTATAGTGCATATATATAGTATAGTTGTTTCTGCCATCCCCATGAGGAATTCTAAGTAATGACAACAAAACTGTCGCACGTCCACATGATACAAGCCACCCGTGACCGCGCAACGCCTCCCCCCCTCTCCTCCACGCAGTTGCTGGTAGCCAAGGAGGACACGGAGGATTAAAAAAACATGATGGACTCTTCAGAAGAGGTAATTATCTTCACTCGTTTCTGCGCCACAATCTTCTGAACATAGCCGTACTGAGAAATACAGACAGAGTTCTGTGTAGCAGATAGTCTTAATTAGCTTTGTAGCAACTCAATTGTTTACACACAAATACTGGTACTTGAGACACAATAACCACAACATGTAACTCATGCACCAACCCCCTGAACCAATTCTGCTAAACTACAAGCACAATTCCTGCTTTACACTGAAATTGCAGTTCTAAAACACACTTTTTTCAAAACACTATTAACACAATTCTCTGCATTTGGCACAATTTTCATGAAGAAAATCTCTTGTTTTCACAAGGAACACACTGCTATTCAAATATGCACACTGACTCATCACATGGACAAACACCTGTTACACAGTTTTACAATTAGCAATCAGAGCTTTAGCATAAAAGGGCAACAGGTGAGTTCTTCTGTTTTGGAGAATTTATTTCTGCCTGGAGATGGAAAGTGTATGACCGAAATCCACAAACGTGTATACCCCTTCTCCAAGCTATGGAAGACGCATGTGGAGATATAGCAGTTGATGCTTTTCATGGCTGGATTCGCCATGCTATGCGATATTTCCAACACTGCTTGGCCAGGGAAAACATTGAGTGTGATGTGGATGAGGTGCTGTGGCCAGACCGAAACAGAAGAGAAAAAAAAATATACTGCATCGCATAGCTTTTTTTAGCATATTTTATGTACTGTCTGTAGTAAGATTAACACTGAACCAAAAAAAGGCCTAAGTCATAATGATGAATGGAGAGTGTTTTCCATTCATCATAGTGTTTTACATTGAGCACATCAGTGTTCAACTGGTTCTTATAGATGTCTATTCATGTGATGGTTTGTGTGTGTCATTTGAAAACAAAATACCATTTTGAGAAGAAATAACATTGTTTTGAAAATGTTTTTTGATTTGTGTGTAGAGTTCTGAGAGAAGAAAATGTGTGTAAACAATCAAGAAAAACTGTAATATCAAAAAGTTGCACACTAGAGCTTTAAGCATTTTCTTTACAGTAAGTAGTCATACTTTAAGCTAGAAACTACAGTACAGGCCAAAAGTTTGGACACACCTTCTCATTCAATGTGTTTCTTTATTTTCATGACTATTTACATTGTAGATTCTCACTGAAGGCATCAAAACTATGAATGAACACATATGGAATTATGTACTTAACAAAAAAGTGTGAAATAACTGAAAACATGTCTTATATTTTAGATTCTTTAAGGTAGCCACCCTTTGCTTTTTTTGACAACTCTGCAAACCCTTGGTGTTCTCTCAATGAGCTTCATGAGGTAGTCACCTGAAATGGTTTTCACTTCACAGTTGTGCTTTGTCAGGGTTAATTAGTGGAAGTTTTTCCCTTATTAATAAAAAAAGCAAAGGGTGGCTACTTTGAAGAATCTAAAATATAAGACATGTTTTCAGTTATTTCACACTTTTTTTTTAAGTACATAATTCCATATGTGTTCATTCATAGTTTTGATGCCTTCAGTGAGAATCTACAATGTAAATAGTCATGAAAATAAAAAGGAAACGCATTGAATGAGAAGATGTGTCCAAACTTTTGGCCTGTACTGTACATGCATTGCAATGTTCCACATTTTTCATATATTTTGGGTATTTTTTTACTTTTAAAGCCAGCAGTTCGGCGTAGCGTCAGTTTCTCAAAAAACCTTAAAGTATTCCACATCTTTCATACATTATTGACATTATGTAATTTTAAAAGCCAGCAATCCAGTCTTCATCATCAGCTTAAAAAATTTCCTTCTCATTACATGTTGAAATCCATATAATTTTCTATTTTCTCTGACAGGCATCTGCATGTCTGGATGTGGCCAAGACATTGTAGTATACACAAAAGAAGACCCAAATTTGGCAAGAAAAACACAACCTAATTCCATTTCCACTGTTCTCTTAGCAACTTAAAATGTCTTTGTGTTGGCCAATTATTATCCTTTAACCGAAATGCACCCCTCGGTAAAACGTTTTTTGAAGGGGGTCAGACGACAGAAACCTGCTGTGCGCTCTCCCACACCTCAATGGGTTTTAGCCCTGGTGCTCTGAGCTCTGGGGGATCCTCCTTTCAAGCCTCTCAGGATGCTGTCACTGAAAACAGCGCTAAGAGGGTGAGTTATCTATGCGCGCTGTCGGTGTCACCGTCCTGCGTTTCTATTAGAGGGGACGGGAGCGCGGCCACTTTACAGCCAAATCCATCATTACACCGAAAGTTTTAACAACCCTTTCGGGCGAGGGAGTTTTCCGTCCGCCTCATAACAACGACGCGGAGGAGGCATCTCACCGACTTGCCCGGTGAGTGCGTTATTCCAATATGTTTCACGCACGTCAGACATCAGACGAACGCAGCAGCTCACAGGGTGCAGCTCTTTCAGAGCAGCGTCTGTCTCATTGACTGGGTGAAGCATGACTCATGCATTTTTACCCACACTTGACGGCAGATGATGCGCTGTCAGGTTTGGTTTTGCTGCTGTCTCCATCCTCCTGCATTTGATTGGCAGTGAGGAATGCAGGGTTTTTACAGTTATTAATTGTGATATAATTTTTTTGTCATTATAAAACATTTTCACAATCCACATGACATGGGCCTTACGATCAGTAGTAGGCCTACTCATGATGATGACAGGGGTTTTCTGATCAAAATAATGTGTGTTTTCATTCATCAAACCTTGTTCAGTGTCAATAGGAAGATGAATTAGTCTATGTTCTGCTTGTGGACCTTGTGTCGCAGGTGGCATTGACTACTACGCCCTTAACCCAATAGTAACAGCTCTTAGAGGGCGAAGCCTATACAAAATAGAACGATTGTTACGTATTGTAACTCCAGATTGAGTATGAGATGAGTATAGGCATAGCCCTCTAAGATTCAGGCCAACTGCTCCACTAACATTGGCTGAAGAAAAATGCATATGTCGGGAGCAGGTCTCTGGTCGCGCAGCAGTAATATGTACTATCTGCGGACATAAGAGAGGCCCGTGCGGGGCACAGGGTGCGAAAGAAACCTTCACGACTGCGCATGCGCGAAGGGATTGACCCTTATATAGGCATAGAGGGCTATGCCTATACTCATAGAATCTGGAGTTACAATACATAACTATCGTTTTGTCTGTAGATAAGGTTGTCCACATCATACTCAGAAAACCATTTCTTTATGGACTTTAGGGATTTTGCCAAAATGTTTGAAGCACACTATTGTCTAAAATGTATGCTAGCATTATGATTTGCCTTAACTAGAACTAATGAACACCCAAAACATTAATAGCAGACCAAAAGTACATGATGGAAAGTGAACAACCGTGCCATATGTTTACCCATATAGTGTAACACCTTAACTGTTAGAGACCATTTGCATGTAATCTGCTTCCCAAGTCTTCCTTTCTTTCTCATTTTAACCCCTGTTTCTCTCTCTGTCCCTCCTTCTCTGCTTCTCTTTCTCTCCTTTGGTCTGGTGTGATCAGTCATAAGTAGGGATATTAGCAAGAAAGGGAGAGGGCGAGTGGGAGTGAATATGACAGAAAGATGGAGAGGGACAGAATGATGGAGACGAAGGGAGAACGAGCGAGTTGGAGTATGAGTGAAACCCATTACAGTGGGTCTAAGCAGAGATTTATGTTGGCTAGAACTTATTACAGACGAACAGCAGATGAACAAAACGCTGGTGAGAGAGCTGGAAGAAAGCCATACATTATTCATCGGATTACTCACAGCTTTCACACTCCTATCTTCTCCTCCAACATTTCCTTGATTTGGCGTTCAGTTCCTCCTCTTTCCTGAGCCATTTTTTCTTGTACCTATCCTGCATTTCTGCCCTTTATTTATTCTCCAGTTGTATCATTCTTTATTGTAATTTTCCTTGATACTTAGTATGCAGCCATGCTACAGCCCCCCAAAACAGCAAATACCACAGAGAAGACTCACACAGTACATCCTGGATATGTGAGGACATTCCATTAACTCAGTAATTTCATATCTGCTTAACAGACACATCACCCTCATACCCTGAAGAAAACCTTGTCCAAACTACTGTATGACTAGCCATACTAATATTACAAAAATGTCTCAAAAACAGCACTCTAATATGACTTTTTGAGGACATTACATCAGTAGAAAATAATTAAAAACATGCATCACACACACAAACCACGTCTAGGCTAACCGGAGGCTCTGTCCGAGCACCCAGACCACAGCGTGTGCAGTGACAAGGTTTGTTTCATGGCTGCCGACAGCAAGAGCCTCGCAGAGTAGATTACGTCATCGTCCAGTCATCAGGGTGAGACTGGGTGTAAGCCTTTGGGATGGCATTGCATAAGGTGCTTTTCACAAAAGCAGCCACACTTTCTTCCAAAATTAATAATAGTATTAGTTTAGTAGTTTAGTTTATTTTCAGTCTGATCAGTATACAGTTCCAATCCAAACTACAGTTTGTACGTCGTATTTGTCATGTGTTGGGGTACTCTTTTCATGGAATCATCACATACACGTTTAACATATGGCCTTGTAAAGTTGATATGTTGAACATGTCAACAGTTGGTCAATATACACTATATACACTTTTTTTTTTTTTTTCTGTATGCTACTTCATGGAATCGGAGATGGAAGGAAAACAGCAGGAAGGATAGAGAAGGAAAGAATATACACATGCATAGAAAATCTGTGGAGTAGCATGTTTTAGTCTGGTTTGCCAGCATGAAGATGGCTGTGATAGATTTATAAAATGATTACGATGATGGAAACCTACAGTTTTTGTGTTGACTACAGGGCAAGTGGCCACTGTAATCACACGTGTTGTGACACAGTGAACTTTTAGTTTGGGCCAAAGTCAAGTTTTTTTTTTACCTGTTGAAAATTGCCTGGTTGTAAAAGAATGTGTTCAGTGGTGTGATAACTAACATTTAAGTCACGTTGGTTAACTGTTTATTTGCCACTAAGATAATCACCTCACTCTATTGCCTGGGTAAGAATTATTTTTGAATTTTCTGTGTTCCTACTCGACTTCCCTCTTCAAATAATAGATTTTTCTTTTTGTAAATGCTCTTGTGCAGATTAAACCCTTCCTGTCCTTTCAGTTGTTCTGCTGTTGATCCGTCTTGGCATTTTCTCTGCAGGCGTTCATGAGGCCAGCTGTCATTGACAAACAGGGACCCTTCAGCTACAATATCCAGAGGAGAAAAGAGACCGAACGAAGGTTGTTTCCACTATTTTCTTTCTCTCAGTGTCTACAGACGTTCTTTCTGCATGTCTTCTTTCAAGGTCACTGGGTGTTCACATCCTGTAGTTCTGTTGCTTTCTTGAGTCAGAACATATTGGACATATTATGATTGTAACACACAGTGTAATTGGCAGTCCATGAAAAGAGCCTGAATCACAAAAATATTGTTTACAATTGTATTTTTCCTGTTTTCTCTAATAAACCATAGCAGTCCTGCCTGCAAATTGATCATGCATATTAATGGGAATGTCATCCTTGTGTCGCTGATTGTTACTTTCTTACGATAATTTATGCCATTGGACATTCAAACAACTTTTCATTCAGCAGCTGTATAGTCAGTCCTGAAATCATCTCTTTTTGTACTTGTTCCTTGAAATGTCTGTGTTTTTTTAAGGTGACTGTAGTGATGATTGACAGTGCGACGCCACAAGTTTATCACCGCTCCCTCATCAGTAGTATCACTGAATCAGCTTATGGGGCTGACTAATCTGTTTTGGCACTACAAAACTGATTGCAAAACCAGCTCATTTTGTGCCCCAGGCAGATTACTTCAGTGATGGAAATATTACTTTAAAGAGACAAAGTAATGTTGTTATTATTGTCAAAAGACATTAGTGCACATAGAATTTATACAGAACTGTATTTATCCTCTTTTTAAGAGTTGGGCTACATTACAGTGAGTATATATGTGTGATTAAGATGCAGTAAAATACAAATAAATAAATGGAACAAAGGTTTTGGTATGTGGCCTAAAATATCACACTAACCTTAATATGTTTGGTATACCAAATACAGTAAAATTTCACTCTCAGCCCACTTGTAACCCCAAATAATGAATATAATGTTTGCTTACACTAAATATAAATAAACTTCATAAATACAGTATCTTACCTTCATCAGGATGGCAAGTGATTTATTTACGTCATTACAATGGTTGTCCAACTTTAATACAATAAAACAATTATAGGTGTCACAAATTGATAAATAAACAAGTAAACAGTGCAGACCGCACACACAGCACTCGGGCTGCAACACATTCTCATGAACGGGTCGTAGGATATTGTACGAAAAGTAATGCACACTAAAACATATGGTATCATACGAAAACTAGGAGACCGCCAGATGGTCATGCAACATCGGCTACAGAGCTCCGTACTACAGAACGGCAGTTGCTAGCTGAGTTGGTGGTTTAGTTACTTGAGAATAGGTGACTGTGAGCCAGGTACAGAGCACCACGAGCTGCCGGTCGTTGGTGGTGGTTCAGTTACTCGAGAGTAGGTGACTATGAGCCGGGTACAAAGCACCGCGAGCTGCCGGTCATTTCGGCGGAGATTACGGTTAAATTTAGGCAAGAAAAAGTGAGCACTATGCAGTGACGAAAGTTAACTTTTAGGCACCGAAACAGCTAATGAAGCTCAGCGCAAATTCTTTCAGGAAGACTTCTAAAGTATTTCAATCACCACTATCTCTCCCTAAAACTATTCAGCTGTTAAGAGGCGTTCACATTTCAGTAAACCAACCAGAATTGGCCAAGAAATTAATGATCCAATCACAGCATGACATCCAGCTTTAAATGTCTTCTCTCCTTGCTATCAGGTGTGTTTTCAGGCAAACGTGCAACCCTCCTCCTCCCCTTCCACCTCCGGGCATCGTCAACCACTGCAACCTGAGTCCCTTTCCGGCAGACAGGTCCTTCGTTCGGTCTCCGGGTTCCCTCTCCACCATCACCAGTGTCTAGGCTCCATCGGAGGGAATATGTCTGACTTCTCCACCCATTTAAAATATTTTTAATGATGGAGTCTAATCCCCAAAGACTCTGTACATTTCATATTCTGCTTATGTACAATACATCTTTGCATATCTGCAACGAAGTCTCTCCTGATTGAAATGAAATTTAGCAAAAAGATTGTGGTTTTTTACTAAAACACTCCCAAGGAGCATGCATTTCCAAAATGCTAGCAGTTCTATAGGCAGTACTAAGGCCCAGTGGTGCTTTGAGCTAAATACTTACATCACCATGCTAACATGCTCCCAATGTCATCAAAGTCTGCAGAGGGAGGAGGTCAAGATGGATGGATGGGTCTACGAAACATTAAGATTTAACACTGGAGACCATCCACAGTCAACATTTTGTTTTTGTAAAAGCATGACCTCAATTGTTGATTAATAACAACCACGTGGTTATTATTGTCATCATGACGACGAAGGTCCCCTGACCTTAACAACGTAGTCATTTTAAACCAAACCAAAATGTTTCCCTCTTATAAATTGGGGGATGAGGTTGTATCATTATCGTGTTGTGTCAGATGTTGATATAGACCAGCAAAACAGACATTTATTTATATGAAAATGCCACAGAGAATCAGAAGCAGAGAAGGTAAGAGGACATTCTCCTGTTAGACCATCTTCCAGGGGGGAGGAAACTCAACTCTGCCATTAAGGAGAGACTTCAAGAGAGGAAGAGAAGGATTGAGTGAGTTTGAAAAAGGGGAAGAAAGAGATAAATACAGAGATAGAGAGTAAGTTACTAACCTGTGTGTTTATCTCAAATGCTCAGACACTTTGTCCATCTCTCTCTCTTAATCCATCTCTCTCTCATCATTACCCTCCACACTGATCTCTTTCCTCCCTCCAGCTTTCTCTCTTTCCACAGACTGCTGCAGCACAAGGCATTCATCTACTACAGGAGGCACTTTGCCACTCTGCTCCAATCTGTGTGTCTGTGTATGAAATGATTGTGTAATGGCTCTACAAAAGCACCAGGGGGGTTGGAAGGGCTTGAGGATTAAGCAGGTTTCACGTTTTTCTTTCAAGTGGCTTGGTTCCACTGTGTGTGGAGGCTTTGTTTAACTTGGATCATCACTGCTACCATCAATCAATGCATCCTACTGTACCATCCTGCCTTTCTGCTTCCGCTCACCAATCATATATATGGTATTTTTATTCATTTGTTAGTTCATCCGTTTATATGCAGGGGTTTTTCATTCATCCGTGCCATTCATCAGTCCATTCAGCCATGTATCTCCTCCTATCCATTAAATGAATAAGTACCCCTTTAACCCCTTATTAGTTCAACATCCTCCTTCATTGCTTCTTTTCTCCCCTATATATACAGTGACACTGAACGCTCTCTGGTTGTGTCTTTATACAGTACTTTGGTTTCAGGGTGAAACATTTCATGACATTTCAGATAAATCCCATGCACCTAGTGGCTGGAGTGTTCTTAGTGACATTGTTATCCTTTTCATTCTCATTTATTACTATTGCTCTAATTCTTCGGTTTCTTTTTCCCGTTTTCTCTCAATTCCCTTCCTCCAGTACAACAGTAGGCGTGAGGCAGAAAGCTCAGACGTTTCCTTCGCCTTAAACCTTCTTATGAGACATATATGGTGAGTGTTGAGCCATGATCCAAAAGGATACACAGAGAACAGAGGATTATAGCAGAGCGAAAGAAGAGTCAAGAGGAGTGGAAAACCATTGCTTGCATTTTTCATATTGTGCCTCCAACAAAAAGCTATTGTCCTCATTGCCTCAAGCCTCATAACGATGTTAAGTAATCTGCTGTTCCAATTATTTTTCACATGGTTATGATGCCTTTTGCCACCAGCTGAACTTTGTCACACTGGATGTAAACGGCCAATATTAATCAATTCATTCATTGCAATTAGTGGTCCACACAAGGGGGTAAGCGTGCATTCGAAAAGCATACCTCCTATGGGGAGGTTCATAGGCTAACAAGCCATCACCTTCTGCTAGCATTCCATTGACTCCCATTCATTTTGGCGTCACTTTGACAGCGAATAACTTTACATCTGAAGCGTTTAAAGACTCTATTTGTCCATTGTTTATTTCTAAGGAAACACGACAATCTATAAAAGGGTCCATTACCTTGTATCTCATGTTATGACTCCGTAGCAGCCGTTTTTATAAAAATAGGCTAACGATTGTGTCATAACCACGCGACTTTCTGTCGCACAGTAGATAAATGACTGTATAGTCAGGAGAAGCTCGCAGGCAATCGGGGGGACGTGGAGGCATAGAGTCAAAATGACAAAAATATAAACCGAATACTTACCAAAAGTTGCTCCTACGCTCATGGACAGCTCCTACTTACGCTCTCCGTCTCTGCAAGATTGAATGATTGAGATTTCTCTTGCCACAGCTACCGGAAGACTTACAACTTTCAGACAGGTTGCTCACGTCACATCTACGTCATCAAGCTCAGTTTGAGGCTGCGCAGCAACGCTCAGCCATCACCGGAAAAGTGATTCTAACTGATTTCACTGGTCTCTGTGGAAGTCTATGGTGTCGCTTTGTACATATATTTAACTGTCTATGGGTCCACATCACTAAACAAATTTCCAATTCATTTAATTTTAACAATGTGGGCCCTGTGGTTGGCTTTGGTCTATCGTCATCCTTCACTTTAGTCAATTGTGTAAATTTTTGAAGAGTGCACAAACTACTTATAGGGCCTTGTTTTAATTCAACATTCATTTTAATTATGGTTGCTAACAGCTGCATACGTAGGTACTCAGTTGTTTTCTGATTGAAAGCTGTTCAATTATAATCATTAAGGAAAACATGTGCAAATCATTGTCTATTATCCCTTATTTCATTATCTAATGGTTAATTATTTTCAAGGCAATTCTAAATCAAGCCCTCTTTCATTTCTGACTGGGAGGTTTTTGTCTAAATCTGATATTTAAAAAGGAAACAAGCTATCCAGTTCAGATAGGACAGTCAATGCAGTAAAGAGGGGTGCTGAATAATAATAAAAACATGATGACAAAAATCTGAAATGCACTAGACAGCTGTTACACCTGCCACATGTATTAACTGTAAACATCCAAATTGTTTCATCAAGTATTCTGTTTGAGCTTTACTGGAGTCATTATTCAGATCTTACATGTTTTCTCATCTGAATGCATGTTCATTAAACGCTTGAGTCTGTACTGCATTCATGTAAACACACTTTGTGATATGGGTATTTTGTGTTTTTTAATGTAGATCTGTGGAAACACTAATGCAATATATACAGTATATTGAATTCCATTAAAACATAGGCTGTTACAGCTATTTGTACTCACATGCAATGGACAGATACATAATCATGGATGCACACAGATATTAATTACTTTAAATGCTTTGTAGTATTTTTGACACAAACATTTACCATTTTCGTTGCTCTGTTTTGATGTGGTGGTCTCACACCCACACACTCAGCAGTGTAAAATGCTCTACATTTACTCACACATGCCACACTTTAGTGCTTTAGTATTAGATGTTATGAACAGGCACTTATACATTCATCTGATTAATACTGTACATAATCAGTACAGTTTGTAATACTGCTGGTGTTAATTTGGCTTAAACATACTGAACATCGTGTTACAGTCATAAATATACAGCAATTAACTGTGAGAGAAATTGACTCCTGTGATAAAAAGACGTCTTGGCACTGTATATTGTGTGCTTCAGCCCAATGAGTCACCTTCATATTTTAGTTTGCATATGTCTGCTCTTGCCAAGTTATTTAACTTGCAGGTTTTTGACTGATGTTCCTGCAGTGTAAGGCAAGCAAATTAAAAATTGTGATAGTAGTAGTAGTAGGAGGAGGAGGACTGTTGATTTTCCTTACAAATAAATTTAAGAGAGGAATAAGAAAAATGGTGTGAATAAGGCCTACTTTGTCTACTTACACGGTGAGTTGGTACATTTTCTTTGCAAACCAGCAACAGAAATGAGGAGACAGATGTGACATTATCTGTGTTTGACTTTGGATATCAGAAAGTTATGGATTGTAGATTGAAAGTGCTATTTACCTTAATGTGTTGCCTTAGGTATTTTCTTTAGTCTTAAGTATTTGAAATAATGTAAAACATCACACAGCAATTTAACCATCAACATGGCTATACTGGATTGGATAGATTGGAGTGGTTGGCATCTATCCCTGTCAGGGTTGTTGAATGACGTCACATCATAAGACTCCTGTAGTAGGTACACACTTCTCAATGTACTAAATTTAGGATAGCTCACCTAGATTGTGTATTTGTAAAGTGATGGATTTGTTCAGGTGTTACATACAGTATATACACACACACACACACACACACACACACACCATGTTGACATGGTGACATGACAAATTGATGCAAAGAAAACATCTCTGTTGTTTCATACGAAGAAAAAGAGAATCACTCTCATGCTCTCATATGTAGCTCTCATGAGGTGTGCAGATAGAGTATTCTGGTTTACGTAGGCTATGGCAAAAGCTCTGCATGGAGCGTGTGTGTGTGTGTGTGTGTGTGTGTGTGTGTGTGTGTGTGTGTGTGTGTGTGTGTGTGTGGCTCAATGGTGTTTTAAGCCCCCACCGTCGACTTCAAGGCAGTGCTGCGACCGTTGACTTCAAGGCACCTAACCCTAACCCTAACCATTGCCTAACCCTAGTGCCTTCCATGCAGCGCCGCCTGGAAGACGACGTTGGGGGCTTAAAAAAACAAACACTGTGTGTGTGTTTGTGTGTGTGTGCGCGTCTGTGCATTTCATGGATAAATAGAATACCAGAAAGAGTATGTTTGTGTGTGTGTTTAATTTAGTGACATTTAGAGAAAAGAGAAAGACAAAATGAGAGAGATAGGTAACTAGGTGATCCTGCCCACTCAGCACCATGGTAACAGTTACTGTGACAGCCGGAGGCATGGGAACAACAGGATGGAAGCTTGGAGATTCCTGACAGAATTGGAGAAACCATCCCTCTGGTTATCCTTCTCCTTCTTTCTCCATGTCTCTCCCTCCTGGGGAGTTAACCTCAGATTGCTGAAGCCCCCCCCCCCTCATCCCTTGGGAGCTCCCGATAATGGGTATAGTTGCCAAGGTCACAAATCCTCCCGTGCAATCGGGATACTTCTGTGTGTCTCCTTCTTCCTAGTTTTAAGTAATTTGACCTCCATGTTGCTTACGGCAGCCAGCTCACAATTGTGATCTCTCCAGTGACATGAAAGTCAGGTCACGCATTGAAATTGCCCGTTAGTGATACTTGAAGTCATGTAGTTGATCCCCGGGTGCTGCTGGCATCTATCTACACACTGCAAACACAGACAATTTGAGGTCAAAACACACACACACACACACACACACACACACACACTCACACACATATGAAAAGGCAGTGCCACAACATAATCTATATAAGATATGTAATTATTAACACTCTACATTTAATAGACAAGCAGGTCTGGGCATTTACTTGTTACAATGTCAGCTATGTTGACATCAACATGTCAGATAAGTAAAGTGCATTCGATTAACAAAGGTCAATATATGACCTAAGAGACTTAGGACTGCATCGATGCATCAAATGTCACATGAGACCGATGCGTACAAAAAGCTTTGGACAACACAAACTTGTCAGCACATTGTGCGCCGCTCAGTTGAAGCAAATTGACCATTTACTGTAAGTTGATTTTCAGAACACTACATAATCATAAAAGAATTCCACTACTTTCCCAATAATGTCCAAAACGTTCCCTGAATTATGTAATTTGGTTGTAATTATAGGGGAAATGAACACTGTTTTCAACTGGTAAACTTCCAACAAAAATCGAGAAAAATTTTGCTTTTTCATTTTCCCTTTTCTCTGTAATTCATAGTTCATTACACAATTTCTTCCAGAAAAAGAAGGTCATTATTTGGAAATTACAGACCCCTAAAATGAAGTGTCACCAGCTGATCTAATGAGATGGGTTTTTTTTCTGCGGGAAACAAAGTATGTTCTAACACAAAACAAGCATGTCCTGTACACTATATACAGTGTTGTTTTTATTTTCACCGGTTGAGATCTCAGCATAATGCATGACATGAACACCGGATGTTGGGGTTAATGGTCTGCACCTTACCATCTTAGTTGCCATAAGAGCCCCATATTAAGAATGTTATACACACTTAGGGTATGTTTACACTTGGTGTCTTTTTTTAAGCTGCCAGCGTCTGTTTTACATCGTAATCCTATGGAGTAAACCATGTTTTCAAAAAAAGTTGTGAGCGCTTTTTTAAACGCCACCGCCGACGTTTGTTTGTTGCAGCTTGGAGCAACTTTTTGAAGTTGAAAAAAGTTGCTTTTTGACAGCCGACCAATGACAAGCGGAATAGCCAGACCTGTCATTTTCATAACAACAAGAAAAAAAAATGGAGTCGGAGCACTGTGAGTTATATGATATGACAGGCTGCTCCCTGTACAGGGAACTCGCTTTGTTTTATGTAACGTTAGTAGCACCGCTCTCTCTGTTCTTTCTCTAGCTTGCTCCACCTCTTTGTTTTGTCTAATGTTAGCATCGCTCCAGATAGCGCTCTAGGATACTGTAGCAGTAGCTGTTGTTATAGCAACAAAAGACACTCTTGGCTGCTTTTTGGAACCAAAACGCTGCCAGCTGCTTCTTTTTTTACTACAAAAGCGCCCTAGTCAACTTTTTCTTGTCAAAAAAGACGCAAAGTGTGAACATAGCCTAACGTGGCCTATACACCTTTACATGTTTTACTGGGCTGTTACTCTACATAGTTAAGGACATATTTTTCTCCAGGTATTCCCAGCTGACTCCAGTATCTGTTCTCTGGGACCTGAGGGTTCAACCTTGTCATGTATATCTTGATTGGATAAGTGTAGGTATTGTATTAGCTTTTCCCATTGGATTCCAAGGGTCAAAGGCTATCCAATGACCTGCCTTCTTCAACATGATTGCAGAATGATATTGCAGAATTCCTAAACGCTGGGGTGTCCAACAGCATGTCAAGGTGCACGTTAAACGGTTGTTATGGACCTTTTGAACATACCTGGAGCTACATTCTAACATACCCACAAACCTGTCACTATTTAGAGGAACACTGCAACATAAAAAGGACAACTAATTAGAATATAGGGTTGGAAAACTATGTTTTTTTCTCAAATAAGTTTAAATTCTAATAGAAGGTTTAACCTTGCTGATAGAATGGCACCATCATTGCCAATAGCATATAAAGTGTTTCTCATACACAAATAGACAACGATGTATGCATTTATACCAATCCGGATAGAAATGTCAGCCAACTGTCATGGCAGTAACAGAGGAAGAAGAGTGAGCTGTGCTTATGGATTGAGCGAGAGAAGGCACAAACCTTACATCTGCAGTGCCAGAGGTTTAAATATGACTCATAACACCCCTTTGTCTCTCATCTCCTTCCCTGTTCCACTGCCAATAAACAGCCAATAAAGCAAAATCATCATAAATAAACAAAAGAAATAAAGTGCACAGAATAGAGATAATTAATTTGACCACTGTAATGTCTCTGTTGAATACACTCCTGCTTCTCCTCCAACCTAACCGGATGGATAGTCTTTTACACATGAGTGCTTTCATTTAATTGCATTATTTCAGCATCTCCCTATTATGCTGTTGTATTAGCGGTGTATGATTGTACTAATTCATTTTCCTGCTTCAGTTCCCAAGTGGGAAAGCATAAGCTTGACCTTGGAAGAGTGCACTTTGGTTCAGCAGATTAGGGGGTGGTGCCTCTACTGCCTGAGGATGTGGGGGTGAGCCTATGTTACAGTACAGTATACACCACCTCCTGTCTCTCAATCTGTGGGTTTTTCTTTTACTCACCACTCTACACTGTGTTACACATACATCTTTAAATAAATTTTTGCTAGGAAACCATTACATTACATTAGATTACATTTAGCTGACGCTTTTATCCAAAGCAACTTACAGTATAATTGCTATATATGTCAGATGTCGCACACCACTGGAGCAAATATGGCTTAAGTGTCTTGCTCAGGGACACATTGGTTGATGTATCGCAGTGGGAAATGGACACAGATCTCTCACGCCAAAGGCTTGTGTCATATCCACTGCGCCATCACCACCCAAACCAATCATATATCATTGGGGTTTGTTTTGACTTTTATTCCAATATCTGTGTGGCCGGGCATTAAAAGTAGTTTACTCCTAACAGCCTACCAGGCTGTTAACCTGGCCAACATTTGTTACCTTTTGCTTAGCACCATCTGTATATTTCGGCACCATCTGTATATTTCGGCACACACAGGGTACAGGACTACCCATTGCTGTTAGCCTTGACAAGCTGGTTGTTTGGCATCTCCTTAAATCCACAGCTTCCACAATCTATGAAAGTAAGACCGCTAACGCTCGCTACTGTAGACCTGCCTGGGAAGTGGGACAAATACAGCACTGGAACTGCTAATGAATCAGCAGGTGTTGAAATAATAGTAACATTTAATAGGAATCAGTGCTAACGTTAGCAAGCTCCTCTAAGCTTCCATTTTCTTTTATTCATTTAAAATTCAGTTTGTCTTTAAAAATGACAGTGAAAGTGACTAGACAATCTTGCTCTTTTAAAAGAAATGCTCCTCTCCAATGGATACTAAAATCTTAGTTTTTGTTGTTTTATAGTTCTATTTGTATCATTGTAAACTGATTTGATTGTGTATTATTTGAGGATGCTGATATGTTTTCTCTCTACCTAACATTTTTTCACATTTCCTGCACAACATGTTGATGTATGTTTGAGTTCATCCCCTCTGCAGCATGCCATATTTCTCTCTTTCTCCTTCTGACCTTTGACGATTGACTAATGATCATCGTATTGAGTTATTACAGTAATGCTAGTTTTGAGAAAATTACCTCCTGACTGGGAACTCCAGTCATCAAACAAAGCATTATGCATCAAATTATCTTTTAGCACAGCTTTTACCATGTAGGAATGAATTCACTTGTTGAAGGTTGAGCTCTAGGAAGAAAACCCAAACGTTGTATGTATTACTGTAAACTGTAACACGCAATTATTCCTCAACACAACTGAAAAATGCATCTTGTCGCAGTTATCAGGCCGTCACCACTGAAGCAGAGAAATGATTATTTGTAGAAAGTCAAACTGAATCTGTGTTAGCTGATAAACATAACCCTTATCTTATGCATATATTGAGCCTATTTGCAGCTTAAGTGTGTGTGTGTGTGTGTGTGTGTGTGTGTGTGTGTGTGTGTGTGTGTGTGTGTGTGTCATGTGTGTGTGAGTGAGAGATTTGATATCTGACACAGTATATGGAGGAGTAACACATAAATTCAATTATCTCCTGTCTCATTGGTGGCAGGAAACACACTTTCCTGTTGAGAACAGTAAATGTAAAAAGCTGCAAAAGTACACACGCACACATCAACACATGCAGACCAATACACAGCTGAATAAAGTTGCCCTCCTTTTGACACCATTACATAAGAAATATAAAAACAATAAAACTATCCATACACACATACACTTAGAGCACTGCAGACCTGCAAACTAGAAGGTGGTATTACTTGACATGCAAATGGTCACATTGATTCCACGCTATCCTTAAATCACATCACCTTTTCATCTTTACCGCATTACAGCTGGTGGATGAAATTTCTATTAAAAAAGAAGAAGAAGAAAAATCCATTCAAGTTTGCTCTGAGGATTCAGGGGGAAAGTATATTCACTGGTGATCTTTCACTTTGAAAAATCTGTCCAGTATCTTTAATATTCTGAGATTGGAAGTTTTTATGAGACTGGATTAACAAATCTGGCTGTGTTGCTCTTTTAATGCCCACACCTGCTTCACAAATGCTGAGTGAATGAGAAATGCACCTCTGTCTCTGAGCATGCTGCTTTTGAGCAAGGCACTGAACCTGCAGCTTTGTATCCATTGTGGATTTTCTCAAACTGCAAGTATGAACACAATACATTTCACACATGCACCGTTATAACTATATTTGACTAATTTAACATTTTACTAGAAGATGCTAGATTGTTTAGATACAGTTTGCAGATGCGGCTGTTAATTAGAAATTTGAGAAATAGAAGAGAAGGTGGTGTGAAAAGGGTTTTAATCAACAATGAATTTTCATTAGCATTTATGATAGATACTCATTTGTGTAATTATTTCTTGCACTCTCTTGCTGAATGAATAAGGAATGATTATTCATTTCCAGAAGAATTTAATTATATTTGTTCATTTACATCATTTAGACACTCTCTTGCTTTGTCACTCTGCTTTGTGCTGTGTTGATTGACAAATGGCATTCTTGCAGCAGTTAGTTTAAAAAGCATTTTGCGGCATTTCCTTTTCTTATACGTGCCAGTTAGCTTTTCGAAACCGTCACTGCAGCCTGTGTTGTGTCATGACACTGTTTTGATTAACAGCTGTTTTGATTAACTATGTAGCTATGATATTATGAGTATTTTCACATTACATACAACACTTTGATTGATGTGTTGTTTGGGAAGACGGAGTGTTATTTTATGTAACTGACCTCACCTGGCCTAATCTTACATTTGAAGGTAATAGTCTATAACATCCCACTATACAGTGCATTCATTATATTAGGTTCAATTCAAGTTTGAGGAAGAGACAAGAAGGATACTTTATGTTTAAAATATGGCCAAAGTTAATATTTTAGCAATTCATATTGTATTGATGGAGTAGAAATGAAGTGTGGCACACGAAAGGAAAAATACACAGGCCTGTTATACATCATCTTTATCTAATGGTAAATCTGACACACACATATACTCTACAGCAGACTCTCTGTGTCTGTGATAATGAGCTACACCTTCTCTCTGTCATGTTCAGTTATATCTCTCGTCACCATACCTGTCCCACTCATTGTGTGTTAGAGAGTGTGTGTCTGTGTATATGTGTGTGTGTGTGTGTGTGTGTGTGTGTGTGTGTGTGTGTGTGTGTGTGTGTGTGTGTGTGTGTGTGTGTGTGTGTGTGTGTGTGCGGTTTCGGGTTCCTTTGCAGAGAGACCTTTTACGCTGATCTCAAACTGAATGACAGAACATTTCTTCTGTTAAGGCAGAAGTAAAATTATGGTAATTAATGTCTCATGGAACTGAATATTGTTTCACAGTAAATGAGGAAACAAAGCCTACCAAACCAGCTTATTTCAGATACAGCATAAACTGATCATAACAAGATTATTTAAGTATTTCTTCTGACTCTGGACATCTTTGTTGTTGCTGTGAAGCAAGCCGCGCCCCCCCACCCCTCCACCCCCCCCCCACACACACACAGCATGAAACATCTTCTTTATTCTTGTTTGGCAGAGAAAAAGCAGTTCAGTTCTTTTTTGAAAAGTTCAACCATCCAGAGCTTTTGAAAGCACTCTGCTCTGCTGAAACAACTGCCTGGTGCAGTGCTTGTTTGAGAGCACTCGCCTTTTGTTTGCCTTGTAGCTGCTTTCATGTAATGTAAATAAGAGTGGTGGCTGTTTTTGAAAAACAATTCTATGTATTAAGAGAGCTAGACTGAACATTATAAAGGGCAGAGGGAATTAAATCATATTATTACATGTGAGAAAACAGGAAATATGGCAGCTAATAGCAGAATTTTAAACTAAAATGTGCAACCCTCAGACATTTTTCTGGGGACTGGTAGCATGTTGAATCAACAAAAACGCTACTTTGTGCTTCATTTCTACATCATTGAAATTATGACACGTGGCATACAAATTTGTTTGTAGAAAAATGAGACAATGGCAAAAAAAAAAAAAACTTATAATGTAATGTAGTATTTTTGTCTAATTTCATCCCCTTCATTGTAGCATCCCTGAGTTCAGATTCTGGGATACTGTCACTGATGGGCATCAAAGTCCAAAATGTTTGATTTCCACATAGTTGCGTAAAACAATAACTTCACACCAGAATGACAGTGTTTCTTTCCCCTCTCTGGAGTAAAGTGTGCTCTTTTGCACCTGGAACCACACCTAACAGTGATGTCACAGTGTCCTGACACAGCCGGAAGTACACTTCTACACCACTGCAGCACAGTGATTAGTTAAACCACAGGAGATACAAAAAAAGCAAGATTTTCAACTGCTAATATTTTGTTATTTAAGAAGCCAACTTTCCTGACTCTTTCAAACACACAATGCATGTGTTGTCATTGAATTGTATTTATGCTTATGCTGTCATATGACTTCAAATGTATATAATAGGGATTTGAGGTCTTAATGCAGCAGCCCAGGAACGAGATTAGCTTTGGCTAACAAGTAGAAGTTGTTATCCTGTTTGGTGTTTCACTTTTAATGATGAGCTATTATCAGCATTTTCAAATTAATTTGCATTACAACGCCCTAAACATCTTTGCAAAAGCCAATTTCAGTCAAATGGGAAGATTGCATAACTTATAATACAGATTTATCAAGTTATTGTGGAGATTTGAATGTTTCAAAGTCTTATTGAATTTACAGGATGTTTAGAAGAAACAGGAGAAGGGGAAGTGGGTGGAAAAACAAAATGGAAAAATAGCACCATTTTCCTATTATTTCCAACCACTTAATAACTGCTATAGTGATGGCTAATTACTGGGGCTTATATACACACATGTAAACTCTACATGCTGACAATTCAGAGAAAAGAAGAAAACTAGGAAATATGACAGTAGGAATGGAGGAAAATGGAGAAAGGGTGGGATAATCAGTCACCTAATTCTTAACATGTAGCAGTATTAGGGAAATTAATTGAATTAAATTTGTCCTTGCCATTACATTTTTTGACAAGAATAGACAGTGTGTGAAAGCTGGCAGTGTATTCCAAATAAAATACACCTGGCATGTTAATGGTGGCTTAGCATAAAAAATGTAACACTGCATTTGGCCGTAATCGGTACATTGTCTGTAGTATAGTCACATAACAACAAATGGGCGGCTTGCTGTTTTATGTACTGTATGGGCCAGATTTTCATATGGCAAGACCCCTACATCTGAAAAAAGACTAAACAAACATGTCTGATGTTGAAGTGATTAAACCAGATTTCCAACACCAGTTCAACACGCCCTGCAGATCTACAGTATGTTGTCTGAAGTTTCAAAAGTTCAGTCCGTCTATCCTACATTGACTGACCGACTGCTGACATCAACTTCAACTGAAGTGTTTGTTTTTTTTAAAATGTGGGGTCTGCGTCAAAGAGTTTAAACTTCCTGAAGCTTAACAATCACACCCACACAATGATTAAGATTCAAGATTCAAGATACTTTATTGTCATTGTATGAACACAATGAAATTCCGTTGGTGGCAATCAGTGCAGCAGCAGTAAATAAATAATATGAACAAGATAAAAACAAATAAAAAGATAAAAAAGACACACATAACAAAAAGGCATTGCATATAGAGAGTTTATATTACATTTTTTGTTTTGTTAAAGTGATATTGTGCTTTCATGACGGTAGTCCTTAGTCCTTAGCAGCTACAGGTTGTATCGTGGGGGGTCAGTCAACAGTCAGTCTGTTAGTCTGAGTTTTGATGGTTCTGTATCTTTTTTCAGACTGTAATGGGACAAACAGACAGTGTCCTGGGTGTGTTGTGTCCATGCTGATGCTACTGGCTCTCTTCTGTAGGCGGCCAGCATATACAGCATCTAGGTCCGGGAGCACTGCTCCTACAATCCTCTGTGCCGTTTTCACCACCTGGGCCAAGTCCTTTTTGTTCTCTGCTGTGAAGCTGGCATACCACACTGTGGCACACTTACAGAGGATGCTTTCTATTGTGCTAGCCAGCAGAGGTGATAGAGATGGTTTTAACTTCTCTCTCAAATGGCTTGTTTTTTTTTCTTTTCTGTCAGCCTGTTTGATTGACTTAAAGACTGCCAGGCTCTCTGCTGGCCTGGCCTGCGGATTGTTTGAATGTGTGGCTGTTTGCTTCCCTGGCTGGCAACTGGCTTGCAGACACATTTATATTCCACCTGACAATTTATTCTTCTTGCCTTTCTGCCTATCTACCATCTGTCTTCCGCACTGCTTTTTATTGAGGGAAAAACAGTAGACATGAACACAGAACACCAGTAGACATGCCATTCTTGACAAATACTGTAACACAGCCTTCTTCTGCACCGACCAGTAATATACATCTTACTTTATTTCCACCTGTAGCATGTAGCTGATCTCGCTAGCTGATCTCGCAATCTGACACAACACCATCAAAGTCTCTTAATGGCCCGCACCCTGCCACATTGCTGACCTTCTAGTACCAGAAACGTTGGTTTGTACCTTGAGATCCTCAGGCAAAGGTCTTTTGTCGGTACCAGAGGCCCGTTGTCTGTACCAGAGGCCCGTCGTAAAACTAAAGGGGACAGAGCGTTTGCAGTCAGGGCCTCAAGGCTCAGGAAGGATCTGTTCGAGGATATCAGGTCAGCTGAGTCAGTGATCTCCTTTAAGTCCCTTCTTAAACATACTTTTATTGAAGAGCTTTTCCTGATTTTACAGCTGTTTTCTCTTTCTCTAAACTGCACATTGTTAGAGCCCAAGGTTTGGATAAGACTACATGTGCTAACCCGTCTCTTGTAGGCCATGACAAATATGAGCAATGCACGAGTTCAAAGGATTTAACAAAGTCATTTATTTAACAAAAGTAATTAAATTTGCAAAGCATAATAAATGAACATACATGTGGGATGTGAAAGTCAGTAAGATTAGTAATGTAAGGTGGGCATGTATGACAATGTAACGTGTGCATGTTGTATAGTGTACAAAATAAGCAAAAGAGAACCAATGATAAACTAAAGATGCAACATCACCAGAAAGGGTTCCTGTCAGAGAGAGAGAGAGAGAGAGAGAGAGAGAGAGAGAGAGAGAGAGAGAGAGGGAGGGAGAAATTTAAAATCTTGTAGCACCAGTCCCAGGTGCCAACAGAAGGAACTGATAACTGGCTAAAGAGACTGAGTTTTCTCTTTAAAGTTTACTAGTGAATGCCGTGGCACAATTTGTTTGTTGCTAAAGAAGAGGTTTACTTCCTGTTTATTTCTGCAGCCTCCACTGAAAACTGCTTGTTAACTTTTCTTCACCTCCCATCACCCTCAAACTTTGTCTTTTTATGCACTTCACAGAACACAATCTGCTCTTGAGTCAACTTCACAATGAGGAAAGGATGAGCTGTACAGTACAGTATACGCAAGCCAAGGATGAATGTGTTGCCATGGAAAAAGATGCTATCTGGATCTGTTTTTCCTTTTCAAACACAAACATGATTTGTCTTGGGAAGTTTGACCAAGATAGCAACATTTTGCTAAAACGCAGTGAAGTTTGCAGTGAGGTTTCAGCATTCAGCAATTTGCTTACAGCAAATTATGCCCACATATAATCTAATAACTGCTATTTGCTGCTGCAGCTGTACGTGTTACATTTTGGATGTATGAAACATACATGGAAGTTTTTACTTGTTGTTAGTATTGACATTTGGATTAGCTCTAGACTTTTCCTTTAAACATTTAAAATTCCTATTTCAGTATTGACTTGCTAAATTTTCCTCCATATAACTTCTTGTTATGAACGATATGGAAGGTTTACTGTATCAGTTTTACGTATTTTATCTGATTTCTGAGAAATCATGTTTTCTCCTTTGGTTTGGTATGTCACTTAACAGGGCTGTAGTACTTGAGTCTGAGTCCGGACTCTGTTATCTCGGACTCGTCTTGGACTCGTTGGTATTTGGACTCAGACTTGTCTCGGACACGGGCATTAGACTCGCCAAATATTCTAGTTGGTCTCAAGCGAGTTCAGCACTATATGCTTTTGTTCTAAATTAAATTCAAAATCATTGATGAAGCGCGCTCGTTCAGAAAACAGGTATTAGTTTAATTCAAAGCCCATCTAGAACTGGCATTGACATTGGTCGCCTGGTATACGTCTGGCTGCATCATATACCTCAATCATCAGGTATCAATCATTTTCGTTTTGACCACAGACAATGTCAGCAAGCACTTTGTACTATGAATTCTTCAGGACAAATAATAAGTTCAAGAATTTAAATAAATAATATGGCCTAATCTAATCCTATAGTGTGTTACTCTGTACTTGCTTTTTGATTATTACAAATAATAAAGCAAAATCATCCTCTTAAAGTAGAAGATATGCTGTCTCTCACATCACATAAATTATGAACAGGTAATTGAGGGGTCTCTCATTTGGACTCAGCTTGACTTGGACTCAAACTTTTTTGGACTCGGTCTTGACTTAACTTCTTATCTTAATTTGTTTTATGTCCAGAGGCTTGTACCTTTCAACATTTATCCAACAACCAGCTATCATTTAAATGCAGTTGTTCATACTGACGATACAAACGGAAGTATCATGCCCATCCAAGCCACAGATGTGTTCGAACTGTGTGTCATGTAACATTGTATGTGGAGAAAATATATCTCAAGACATACCGTATACAATGGAAATTAGATGAAACAGAAAGAACGTAGGCAAGCGGACATAATTGCAGAAGTTTGAGGTCACAGTGTCTTAAAAACATTATTCTGCAGTTTAATATCTCCATTTACTCCTGATGACAGTGTGTCAGCTGTTCATCTCTCTCTGTGGAATGGCAGCCGGATTATGAAGAGTAATTGCCGTTCTCCTCATAACTTCATAGCAAATCATTTCATCAGCCTGATCTCATCTCAACCTCATCTGGTATCATTCGTCTCGTAATGTAATGACATTTAGGACTTTGTCATCAAGCAGCTCTGCCCAGCAAATTAACCGGCAGATGTCTTCATCCTGGGAAGATAAAAAAAAGGCTAATCAAGCAGAGGAAACGGCGTAATGTTTAAATTGTGATACGATACACAGAGAGATTAATAACAAAATTAATTAACAAGTGGAAGGTCAGCCATGGTCAAACAATTACTTTAAAAACCAGATGATGCATATAGAAGCTTGGCTGAAAAGAAAAATCCATCTTAAAGTGGAATGCACAGTGCTCACAGATGGTTTGAATGTCTGTTTGTGTGAATAAGAGAGAGAGTGTAAAAGAAAATCCCTTTTATTAATGAGTCTTTCAATGCGCACTGAAGCAACATGGCACTGCAGTGAGTAAACCTTGCATCTTGTATTGAAGGAACAGTGACAGAAAGGCCACAACATGTCAGCTGAATTATGAATGGGTGTGCGTTCTGCGGCAAATCATGTGCAACTCACGCACACAGGCACACACATGACCACGCAGAAACACAAGCACCAGTGGCAGCGAATGGAGCATATCAGTGATTGCTAAACACAGGCAGAGAGCCAGACACAAGCAAATACACACATGCTGAATGCATGTACACACATACTGTACACAGTCCCCTGAAGTATATCACATTGCAAATGGATTGCTGTTATGTTTTGCTGGTTGGACAAATGCTTGCCATAGATTCCTGCACTTATGCACTTATGGCCGTGAAAAAATATTTTTACCTCTTCGTCCTACTGTAGGCCCCAGTGTTTCCGTAATGGTTCTCCATAAATTGTTGTCTGTAATTTGTCAAGTGAAAATTCAATCATATCGATTTTATAAACCCAAACCCAACCTCTACGATCTTACAGTTTTTTTCGATTGCTAAACGACAGCAGGCACAACTGGAGTAACGTGTGCAAAACGCTAACTACAGTCTGCACAGCAGCAGTTCATGTAGACCAAACTCTAGTTCGTTTTTCATTGCTTGAACACAGTTTTCAAAACTCTACACACTTATCCCATGCCTTTAACCACAACGTGCACAACACTGTAGATTTACAGCACTTTGTTCAAATGCTAACACACTGCTGTCAAAACTGTTAACCACACATTCAAAACAGAATAGATTTCAGTCTGGTGCCTATCAAACACTGCTGATTGCAATTTTAGCTGAAAGCCTAAGTAGGTGTCTTATTTTAGACTAGTTAGTGAACATGTACAGTATTTATACAGAGAAAGCTCAGGAAGCCTTTTTTTTGTATACAAACACCAAATAAGAATGAAACCATTATACACTGTACCGTTTGAGAGAAACAGGTAAAAGAGCAAAGATACCAATATGTCCAGGTAAGATGTCTGAGGTTATAAACACAGCTATAAAAAAAAGTGAAAAACACTATATCTTTACAATAGTAAAACTGCGTTCTTACTTTTTTCAGAAAGTAATGGAGGTGAAAGCAATGGAAACACCATATTCATTTGTATTTAGAAATGATGCAGACATCCAATGTGATGAAGAAAACTTGCAACATGATGCTGGAGAGAGGCAGGATTAGTCACACTATTCTTTGGTACTGTTATGTACCTTTAGTTTTTTTCCCCAGTAATTCCATAAATTACTAGAGACAAAATTCTATATTGAATGAAACTACAGATTTTCATTCCTTCTTGTTTACTTGTTTACTTGAAAAAACTGTAATAAACATAGGTTTAATATATTTATACACTGCACAGAGAGAACAATTATATAGTCAATCTTGTGTTACTATTTCCACTGGGACATGGAAGGAGAGGATGCAGCAGAAGAGTGTGAGGGAGAAGAGACAAGGTTAGGGAGAAAGAGATCAACCCTGTATATAATCTTACTGTAGCCAACTCTAAATCCAATGGGGAGAAAACACAGACGGATGGAAAGAAAGAGTTGAAAAGAGAGGAGGTGAGAAGAGAAAGCATCTGTAAACAGGTACAAACCTGAAAGACAATATCTGGAATAAACACAATATCTGGGCTAATCATTGCTCTCACTGAGTGTGTGTGTGTGTGTGTGTGTGTGTGTGTGTGTGTGTTGTGTGTGTGTGTGTGTGTGTGTGTAGGTCTGTGTGTGTGTGTGTTAACTGTTTTTGTCCCCTACGCTCTTGTTATGTATTCTACACATCTGTGTGCATTCAAGTGTATCACTAATGAAACAGCCTTATTTTTCCATAACATGGTACAGTGTTCATGTTTGTGTGTTGCAAGGCCATTGTGCATCTGTGTGCATTGTGCATGTATTTGCTTATTCGCAAAACTTGATAACTTGTATTGGAGTGTTTGCATTTTAAACAGTTCAATCAGTCTGTTCACGTATGTTTGTGTGTAAATGTTGTCATTATGTCACATTGCTTACTAGAGACCTGTGTGCATGTAATGTGTATGTGTCTGTGTACATTTTTGTCTGTGACCTTGCTGGTGTATATTTGCACACAGATGACAACAGTTTTTGTGTTTAGAGATCACTATGGTTTCGATAAAGATATAGGACAATGGTGGACATGATAAAGAGGATATGCTTCTTGAAAATGTCTCTACTTCAACTTTGAAAAACAAAACTGCCAAAAGGAAGAAGCTGTTTGTCTCTGTGATAACTTGCATGAATGTGAAAGTCTCATCTGGCAGTGGCAACATACTGATTCGATGGCCCATCTTTAAAATGACACCTTTGATATATATATATATATATATATATATGTATCTCAGGCAGGTGAAATATATATATTCTAAAGTACTGCAATCTCCTGTACCCTGTATCTCTGCTGATTTGAGAGCGTGACAGAACCGCCATCACCTTTTAGATTTTTCTTTAATGACCCAATTTTTCTCTGCAGCCGCTGTCTCCAATCTCACTCTCATCTCTATTTGTGACGGACATGAGCTCTTCTCATCGACAGCTCACCTCAGAGGTCACAAAGACAAGTGTGGTCAGTAAACAAAGGCACAATTCACACTCTGGATACAGTCTAGACACGGGTCATCATGTACTCACCAACAGAACAATCAACTAAAATATATATGAAAAGAGCGACAATTCTCTCTGTTATTTTTCTCTCTGGGCAAATATGTCTGATGGCTGATGTGTCATTCACTCAATAACAGCACAAAGCAAAAACACAGCCTTTAAGCCCTAAGCGTGGTATAAAATGTGTGAGAAATCGGGACACAATAGTGTAAATAATGCATTTTTGAACCTAAATGCAATTGATTTTTGTGGTTTTTAGACTTTTACGGGACAGTCACCATGACCATACAAATAAAATGTATGATATACCTTGAATAAATGTTATTTTTTTTGTAGTGTAGGGGTCCTTTGCTGGAATTGATAAACATCAGATTTTGCTGTTTTTATAAAATATAACAGATATTAACCCCCATGTCCACCTTAAGGTGACAAGATACATAATGCAGCTTTTACACTTCAAAATTTCATTCAGAAACCAGGCTGATATCTCCACTAAGAACAATAAACCAAGAAATAATATCCTGGACACAAAATAGAATCATGAAGAAAAAAAGCAGAGGTGTCGCTTGTTGTTTGGTTCTTTTTTAGGTTCTCATAAGCCAAGCAGGAAACAGAGAGAGAGGGTGACAGTAGGAGCAGAGATTTTCTAATTTACAACAACACAGGGAATCCAGTTTGATTAGGGATGGGTGAGGACACACACAGACACAGACACACAGACACACACACACACACACACACACACACACACTCTCAGAGAGAAAACATGCTGATTCTAATGCTGAGAAACATACAATACACATCTTGAATTCTCAAGGAAGGATATAAACTAAAGTGTGGATTACTCCTTATATTTCACTTCTTTCTTCTTTTTGTTTTTTTCTTTCTCCATTTCTTAGAAAGTGTTATCTGCATTTGACAGACACAGCTGGAAGTGAAGGCCCCCCCCCACACACACACACACACAGACACAGACACTCTCGTTTCCATCCCTTCATGCTAATACCATGGGAATAGCACCGACAGCTCCGTGATGTTGCACACACCACGTCTCGTTTAAATGAGACATAGGGGAGCACAATGTCACTGCCAACTGACATCTGACGAGTAAATGCACAACACACATTCATTTAACACATATAAACACATACAGTGTGTAGGCATATGTCAACATCTGTTCAAGCTTTCTGTAGAATTAGCCTATTAGTAGAATTGTTTAATCTGTATATAAAATTGTTAAATTTGACTTATTACTGTAAATGATCATTTTATTTGAGCGTATGTGAATGATGCAGTGTGCTAAGACGTGTGTCTGCACAGCTCGATGGTGTTTTAAGCCCCCAACGTCTCCTTCCAGGCAGCGCTGTGACCATTGACTTCAAGGCACCTAACCCTAACCTTAACCCTAACCATAACCATAACCATAATCATAACCATAACCATAACCATAACCATAACCCTTGCCTAATCCTAGTGCCCTTCAGGCAGCGCTGCCTGGAAGGAGATGTTGGGGGCTTAAAACACCGATAAACGTCTGCACACCTGTATGTTTCTGCATGCTTCCATCTGCATCTGTGCGGCTATGTGCTTATTCATGCTGCATGGTCCGCCACTATTACACAATGCATATTATAATGTTCAAAATAATTTAGGAAAGCTATTGCTGCCAAGGTCGGTTTGGCAATTAATATTGTATTATCTGACTCCAGGGGAAAAGCCTGCCACCTTTTTTTTGGGTTTATTAATTTCATTAAGCGTGTTTTGTTTGTGTGTCACTGTACGCCATCTGCTGTGTTTGGAGGAATTACGCAGCAGTGCACAAGGATCCCTGAAAAAGGTAAGTTAAGGACGTGTGCATATATAACAGGTAGTACGATTAAACTCAGACTGGCTCTCACAAGGATAAAAGCATGTGAACACACCTGTCCCCAGATCTTTGAGAGACACTACAGGCAAAGCCCTTAGTACTGAGGGTAAGTGACAGTTTTTCCCCTATGCAAGACAAGCCTTCTTTATGTCTGCTCTCTCCTGCCCACACACACACACACACACACACACACACACACACACGCACACACACTGAGGGGTGATTAGGGTCAGTGACAGGGTGCAAGCAAAGCCCTTTCTCTTTCTTTCTTCCTTACTCCTCTCTCTCCCATTGCCTCCGTCTGTCCTACACGGTCACCCGGAGGTGCTAAGGGCCGGTGACAGGGGCCCCCGAGGGCCAAAAGCCTGTCAGACATTGACAACTGACCGTTGACAATCTGTCTCTAAGGCCCTAACACACCACACCCATGTATCTTCCTTCGCTTCTTTTTCTCCGCCTCTTTTGCCTTTGCTCCCTTCTCTCTCTCTCTCTCTTTGCCTTTGTCTTTTTCTTTCTCCTTCTCTACTTCCTCCCTCTTCCTCTGACTTAATGTGCTGACCCATTAGCTGTCCCAGTTAGCCCTCGGCTCCTCTCTAAGCCCAGGGGTGGCAGCTTACACTGGGGAGCTAAACGGTTCTGACCACGCCTGAAGCCCTGGAGGGAGGACGCAGGGCAGCTGTGCTGGCGGGTTGATGGGTTGGTGTTGAAGTCCACTTTGAGGGATGGAGGCCTGGAAGGTTGCAGTAACTTTCTAAACAAAGCCTGGATGCCAGTTAGCACAAGCACAATAACACAGTGACTTATCCATAAACCTCACACTGGCTAAACAAAACTGACCTGATGGTTAGACTAGAATACAAAACTCATGCTGTGCACCATTTTATATGAAGATTCCGAGGTTTCCAATGATCAAATCGACAGGTGGAATTTTAGGGTAAAAATAAAATAATTCACAAGAATATTCCAATTTGATGGCATGGTGCAGCCATAAAAAACATTGATAGATTGTTTCACTCTGTGGAAACATCATATGAACTGAATATATTGTGTTAAATGCTTTAACACAATGTATTTTTGATACTGACAGACATAGTGGAAAAAGATGATTTTCCAACTTACTTAATGGGGAAAATGGATGTCATGTGGTTAAACAAATCACCACTGTGTTAAGGACGGCTCTGCGAAACCCCTAAAGAGGTAAGACACAACATTGAGAAAAGCCCCCATACTGCATACACAAACTTCCCATTGCACAGATCAGCAGTGATAAAACCTCAGCAGAATGTTTTCCATCTCCGTTATTTAATGGGAGATAAATATTAAAAATCCTAACAGGAAGCAACTTTCTGATCTCTCTTCCACTACACTAACTCTCTGAATGCATTATGAATGATTAATGACTGGCTTTAGACAAGAGCTGTCAATGCATCTATTGATGTAGTAAAATTTAACATACGCGTGTGTGTTTGTGTGCTCGCACTCAGAGAGTCAAAAACACACAGACAGAAAACAAACACTGCAACTGATAAATGTTGGACTGCAGTTTCAAATAGCTATGTGTACAAATCAGAGAATAACTTGCTAACAGCATCAACAACAAGAACTTACAAAGCACACACACACAAACACACATACGCACGTGCGCACACACAGACATACACACTCACACGCAAACACACACACACACACACATACACACACATACAAATAAAGTTCATTAATTATAGAAAAATATTCAAAAGGTGTCTAATTCCTTCTGTTCAGCTGACCATTTCAACCATTGATTCATTTAAGTTATTTCTCTGCAAACCGTTTGAGTTTGAGTTACTGTAAAGGGGATAGAAGCAAATTAGTCTCTCAATTTCTGATGCTATATACATTTCATGTTGCATACACATTTCCTAACATTTTCTATATCCTGTCAGAATAAGGCCCATTATCTACATGCAGAAAGCAAAAGCTTGGTTAGAACGATCCTGTATTATATTCAGCCTTGCAGAATGAAAAAAAGTTGGTAATAAGCTGGTTGACTGCAAAGAGACTCGGGGGGGGGGGGGATTTTACAGATATGGATACAAATACAATTATTAGCATAGTAATCTTTATCATATGAACAAGGAATGCACTGACAGCTACACTGTAGTATTAGCGTGTAACATCTGCTTTCCAGATCCCACGCTGTGCCATTTCAGCTGAAGCCAGCAGAAATACAAGTATTTGATCTGATGTGAAGACAAAGGCTGCACCCAGGCTGCATGTCTTCGTTCCCTGAATAGCTGCTTATATTTCATTTTCCTGGATAACTGTTTGTGTCTGTTCTCGGATAAAACTCAGATCTGACAGCAATACGGAAAATACATGTGCACAAAAGAGCAAAGACAAAATATGTCACCTATTTTTGTACCTGTGCTGCTTCTTTCCACACATTTTGTTCAGAGTATTTGTCCATGAGCTTTGACTGAATTGAGGAGTCTCCACAAATATCATTCAAGTGTTCCGCTGTCTTTTTATTTTTTGGCTTGTTATACTGCCTGCTAGCACAGTCAAACTGCCAAACTGACTGAGCTGAGCTGATAGTAATCGCCATAGTGACACCGACCAATTAAGATGTAAGCCTTCATGTACAGAGAAGGCCTTAACTTCCCTTAAAATACAGGCTGCCTATAAGTGGGGTTGTGTTCTCTTCACAAAAATCTGATCGAGATACTTGCAACTTTGTAGTTGTACGTTTTCTGAAAGCTTTGCGAGTTGTGAGGTAAGTCGGATGTGTTTGAAAATGTTAGGTGGCATTATTTTTAAAAATGTTTTACCTGCTCTTAGCATGACACTGAAATGCAGAAAAAGCTATATAGAACAAGGTGACGTCTGTTTTTATTGTCAGTCATCTAGCAACAGTGTTCTTCCAACTTAAACCACACATATACATATACAGCGTGTACAGAGAAAAATGTAATGACTGTATACTATAAACCAGAGCAGAGTGTGCTGCTCTGTGGCTCTGAAGAGAGACACACCATCCCTGCTTTGCCTAGGTTGCAAAAAATGTAAAGAAATACATTTATGCAGGCCTTTTTTTATTGGGCATCAACCTTGCATTTCCACGCGTCTTGTCGGAAAAAATAGACTTGAAACGTGAATAAACACTTTAGTGTTCCGTTTTTGCCTATGAGACGGGATGAGCCTGTACGGAGTCGGTGCAGACAGCTGTATAGGTAGCTGTTTTTAAAGGTCCAGTGTGTAACATGTTTAGTTGTTCATTATCAAAATCTGTGTTGCCTGTTCCCAACCTTTTTCATGAATATTTACCATCACCATCAATCCCAAGTATTCCTATTGGCTTGAAATTTTACATTTGCATTCGCATCAACTGGGGTAGACGCTCCATATTCATGCGCCATCTTGAAATACGTTAGCCGGTAAGGGACATACAGGACATACTGCTCCGCCTTTCGCGTTTTCGCTGTCACATGATAAACTCACAGGTGCTGCTAATGCTGCTAATGGGTATCGTAGCTTCCCGGCCCCGGCAAGTTTGAAGAAGGAAAACTTGGAGGACCCAGCCCAGTCTCATGCCAGGTCGTTATATAGTCACGTTATTGTAATCTATTAAGTCGTGGACAGGTTACGTAAATGCCGTTTTTTTTCGTGTGGCGATTACGAAATTGAAAGCAATGCATTTTAATGGGAAGCATATTTCGTGATTCCATAACGAAAGCGAGTAGTTGATAAGGCGAAAGTCCGCGTAGGGAGGTTGGTCGGGGTGGTGGATGGGTCATAAAACACAGGACTTTCACGCCGGAGACCGGGGATCGCGCCCCGCGTGTGACGGTTCCTTACCCCGTTCGTTTTTTTTCCTAACCCCAACCGTCTCGTTATTGACTAGTTATTGACTAGTCGTGGAATCTCCGTAGACAGTATGGGAATTTACACGGCGCTCGTTTTTTGACTAGTCATGACTGGTTTCCAAGATGGCTCCCGCAAGTAAACATGAACGCGACTGTCTTTATAATCTATCTTTTTTAATAAACTATCTGTACAATTACAATGTTGTCAATGCTTCGGTTCACATTTAGGGACCCTAAATATGCTAACGTTAAAGGGATACTTCACCGATTTAGCATTCAGCTTTGTATCAGTAGAAACCCGATAGTATTTCTGAATGACCGTGCCTCCCTCCCTCATGTCCCCCTGAGACAAGAGATTTCTGCATTTGGGGCCTGGAAAAAATCTTCCGATGACGTAAAATGATGATTTTTGCGTCATTGGAAGATTTTTGGGCCAGAGGCAAAGGACTACAGCCAGTAGTAGGATCTACTTCCGATATGTTTTCAACACGCCCACAGGGTTTGACTGCCGAAGTCTGGCCGGTATGCGCAATGAAAACGACTGTCAGCCATCTTGAATCTTCGCTAAACAGGCTTTCGGTTTTTTAGCAGAAAACATTTACAACAATTATCTGCATTCAAACTACCGGACGTGTGTACCACCGGGATACATCGGTACAGATCGGAGAATATGGAGGAAACGTTATTACAGACGCAATACTCGGCACACTCAGTCAATGATCAACCCTACCTGCCCAAACTGTGTGGTGGCACTCTCCTGCACGGAGACCAGCGGTGTCGCTCAATGCCGCTAGCCGGCTAGGGGACATCCTCATCGGCTAGGTGGAAAGCTAACGCTAGCTGTCCACCTGTCCCAGCCATCCTGCTTGCAAGTGTCTGCTCATTAAACAACAAGCTGGACTACATCCTCCTTCAACGAAACTCCTGCTGTGTTTTTGTTGTTGTGGAAACATGCCTGAACAACAGTGTACCGGAACCGGGACTATCCAGCTACCAGGCTGCTCTCGCCCGCCGTGAGGTGGGCTGTGTTAAACGGACTGGTGTAGAAATAAAATCCAACTAGCTACCGCTAACTGCTGGTGGAGCTTGTGACTGTTAAATGCCGACCATTCGACATTCCACGCTAATTCACGGCTGTGTTTATACTCTGTGTTTAGCTACACCAATGCTAGTATGCGTTAGCTGAACTTTACGGATCCTGCTTGCAAGTGTCCGCTCATTTAGACCACAAACTGGACTACATCCAACTTCAACGACACTCCCAACGTGAGTTCAGAGACTGCCGTGTTTTTGTTGTTGTGGAAACCTGCCTGAATAGTGTACCGGACTGTCCAGCTAACAGGCCTGCTAGCCCTCCGAGCTACAGATGCTCTGTCGCCAGGTAAAAGAGGTGGGCTGTGTTAACACCGAGTGGCGCAGAAATGTGGTGATTTGTATCCATTTAACTGCTAACTGCTGGTGGAGTTTGTGACTGTTAAATGCCGACCATTCTACATTACACACTAATTCACGGCTGTGTTTATGCTCGGTGTTTACAGCCCACCAAGCTAATGCTAGTATGTGTTAGCTGAACTTTACGGAGCCTATAAAGTGTGTGTACTAAATGTAGCCAGTTTCGTATGTCGTTTTTTATATAATGTCGTTTTTATATATGTTAAATGTGTAACACCACTTGAGTCACGCGATGAAACGTTGTTTCGTGTATTGGTTGAAATGACAATAAAACACGCTTGAGTTGAGTTGAATGCCTCTGTCGGTCTGTCAAGCGGTAGACGCTGGCTTGGGAGTGGACTCAAAGCAACGAAGCAGGTGCATTCTGGGATTTGGTGTTTTTCATCCATATAAGACCAAAACACATTTTCTGGCTTTTCTCGGCCTAGAAGGCACCAATTTCATTTTTTTTTCACATTTCTACTACATAAGTGACCCAATTTAAAGATATATTCAGCTTTCCAGCGGTGAAATATTCCTTTAACGTGTGGTGATATTTCGAGCCTTTTTAGTGGTATTAGATAACGACTTAATTTGAGTGTCCCTATGCCCCATATAACTAGCATTGTAAGCTAACCAGCGGTCCGCGGTAGCCTCGTCAAAGCTCCAAACTCATTCGATTAGCATGAAAACATGTCCCAGAGAGCGACAGAGTAGGTACACATCAGTTAATAACCCCTAGGTTCGTTTTGCGCCACAATTGTCCTTTAAAGGTTAAAGCATACACAGAAAAACCTAATGTGTCCTCTGCATGAAACCCATCCTATGTATAGGATGTATGGGCCAACTGCAGTCCTTTTTTGTACAGAGGCACTGACAGGAGCACTAACCTAACCTACAGGTTTTATTGGTGGTGGGAGGAAACGGGAACATCTGCAGGAAACTCACGCAAACACCGGGAGAACCTGCAAACTGCTAACCACTGAGCCACCGTGGTTGTAAAGCAATAATACCACCTTTTCAGCGAATACAGACTTTAGTTTGGCTTGTTTTATAAATGTGTATTGCCTCAGGGGCCTTTCATTTTCATGGCTAAAATTAGGCTCTCTCATGTCAAACTTGATCAGAATCCCATTAATTGCAGAGTGCTATTTATTATGAAAACTTGCATTTTCTTTTTAAAACTTAAGAAAGTGGGGCAGTGCTGCCTTGCCAAAAAAATAAAAAATAAATAGCGGTTGCTTAACATGCTCAGTTGCTCAGGTATTTTTACGTCAAATACCAATGAGGCCCTTAACATTTTACCATGACACCCAAAAACACAAGGACACCATGCAGGATTTATTTTTCTACCTTTTACTTTTCATAAGATTTCATGCTGGTGTTTCCTGACCCCAGATTGAAAACCTCTGGCGGCTCAAGCCACAAGCTTTGGGGTGATGAGCTCTCTAAGAGCTCATCCAGTCTGCCAGCTGAGTGCAGTATTGAAGAGGTAGGAGCCAAAAGTAGCAGTTAGCTGAGCCTTTATTTATGAAAGGGGATTTGCTCTCCTCATGTTAAGTAGCTGGCAGAACAGCAGCTAAAGCAAATCACTAATACTTCCTTCCTCCCTCTATTCCACTGTGCTGTAGGAACTTGAAACTAAAGGACATTGGGTACCAGCCCAGCAGTGTTTTTGGCTGATGTCTTAATACTCTTTACATTATAGACCACATTGATATTCTGACTCATACTAAAATAACAGTACAGCAGAAACAAGCTGCCGACAAGTGTGGTGCTGAAACTAGGCCTGGCAAACTCGATTCCTTTTAAGGATTCAGGTTATTCTGAGTCACTCACTAAACTGATTTGGGTTGTGCAAGTCACTTGAGTCACTTGAGTCAGTATTGATAGGCGAGCCAAGACGAGCTTGCAATGTTTCAGACTGTCTGCTCGACCTAATTGCATTTTAACTTACTACATTTATACACCAAACCTACAGTAGGCCTAGCTAGGCTATGTGCAGAACAGTGTATGTTATTTCAGAAGTGAAAGAATGGCTTTTGTTGTGGATTTGCTTTACCCTGAGCTCGAGGAGAGACCTCGCTCATCTGCTACAGATCCACTCATAGCCGGCTGATTCGCGCGATTGACTGACTCACGCGAGAACTCACGAGTCATCGACAACTCATGAGTCATCGAGGACTCATGAGTTCTCGAGAGAGCCATGGTCTGCGAGCTTGCAGTGTTTCCGGCTCTGAGTCTGTGGCTCGGGAAGTTCCTTTAAACTGTCTCGGACAGTCTCTCTGCTCACTCAGTCAGTTGAGTTGACTTGTCAAGTTGTATAAAGCTTTTGGCAGCTAAGATGGCTAGGACTAGTAGTAGCTAATGTTGCAAGAGGTTTGTGTGTGGCGCTGTTATCATTTTAGATTGAATTGTAGTAGGACTAAACTGATCCGAGTTAATGATACTAGAGACTCGCGGCCAGGCCAGCTGACAGTCTTGCCTGGGCCCGGGACGAGATCTTAGATGGGCCCCCCCCTCACGGACAGATCTCTCCTTTTCCCTTGCTCTTCCTGTCCTCACATCTCTCACTGAAATTAAGTGTGTAATCAGTCTCTGATCCATCCTGCTCAGACTCTCCGACAGGGCAGCGAGCCCCCCTCCCGCATCACTCTCTCTCTATCTCTCTCTCTCTTCTCTCTCACGGGTAGAGTGACTCTGTCCCTCCGTTGCGGGGCAGCGGGCCCCTCCCGCATCACCTCTCTGTCACCTGACTGCAGCTGGATCTCTCTCTGTCTCATCCTTACTGATGGAGCTACCAAACTTTCTTAACTGTTTCAGTCAAAAGTTAACGTGTTGTGTCAGGCTTTTATACAAGCTAATGGACGTTAACATTAGAGCTGGCCTGTTACGTTACGTAGGCTCGTAAACGTTGGCTGCGCCGTTTCTTACCTTGCTTTACGTTGACAGTTCCAGCTTCACCGTCACCACCTTTTTTTAAATATTTGTTTAGAAAATCTCTAAGGCCTCTATTTCTTTCCTTCTTTCCTTTCTTTCCTTCGAGCTCTCGGACTTGTGCTGACCGGACATTTTGAGCGTACTGAACTTCAAATCAAGTGACAATATCAAATTTTGATCAGTGGCCAAACCAATTTTATGTTGGGGGTGGGGGTTCTTGACCACCATTTCCAGGACAATTAGGAAGAAAACAAATAAAACGCTTTTATGTAATTCAAATATTATGCTACATATTTTTTTCCACAAATAGGCCTATTTAAAAAAAAGATTTTTAATTCTTCCATAATTTAATGAGGGCCCAGTTCTGCCCCCCCCTACTGTGGGCCCGGGACAACAGACCCGTTTGTCCCCCCCTATCGGCGGGCGTGCTCGCGGCTCATGGGTCAATTTAAAGACTCGGGTGAAAGACCCGAGTGAATAACGACTCAAACAGGTTTAGCCTGAACTTTCCATACCAGCCTCACATTTTATCAATCCAAAAATGTATTCAATCCTCTCCCTCACTGACTCTGCTCATGGTATTGTAAAAGGTTTGCTATAGTGACCTTCAAAGTAAACCCGTAATCATACACTCCTTCACAGGCCCGGATTGGCTAATCGGGAGCACCGGGAGAATTCCCGGTGGGCCGGTCTGGTTGTTTGGTTGTGAGGGCCGGCACTGGGTTGAAATCATAGTTGAATATTATGGATGCTGTCCCTATGCTGCCTGCACTCACAGCCCACTTTTTGTATTTACAGTATTTATTTTTTCTTGCAGCCCACCGTTCTCTTCATTCATGCAGCCCACTCGCAGAGTGCAGCCTGGTTAATGATGACCTATTTATGTTCGGAGTCCTCCGACGGCAGCACCTTGCTAAAAAAACAAAACAAACCGTCATCGTACACAAGTCACTGGTGCTTGTTGGAGGATGCCACCGCGAGCAAAAATGTGTATGTATATGAATCAAACTTGTTCTTGTAGCTCCGCAGCAGCAGCTACTAGTCCAGTTTTCTGCTAACAGTGACAATGAAGAGCCAGTAAGGTTACCAAGCAGCAGCTATATGAGCCCAGAACTCCAGTTTGGGCAGGTAGGGTTGATCATTGACTGAGTGTGGTGTTGACCTGCTCTATATGAAAAATGCCCTGGGATAATTAATGATGCCAGATGATTCGGCACTACCATAATGACACTGACTTGACTTGATCAGAAAGCTTTGTAAAAAGGAGAGATTTTTGCTGAGAATTATGACAATTTATAAAATGTGATTTAGTGTCAGAAGCAGAGCCAGTAGTGTGCATTAGGGATAGTTGCTGTCAGTGTGGTGGCACATCTACTGTACGCTGTTGTTTATCACAGTGTGTGAACAAGCAAACATGATCAGATTAGCTACAATATAATCACTTTTTATGACCAAATATTACTTGTGACCCATTATGAAAGTTGAATGAAATATTCAAAGGAAAAAATAGATTATGGTGTCATTAGAAAGTGCAATACAATGTATCTTGTTCTTTATTTAATCTGTGATTACTTATTTGCACAGAAACAGATTCTGATATTGTTCAACATCATTGGGTTGTTGTTAAGATGTTAACTTTTCTAATAAATCTACATTGTGAGGCAACACTTGGAAATAGTGATATTTTACAAAATACACCGAATTACAAGGATGTAGAAGACAGGGCACTATTGCAGACTTATATACTAAGGTTTTGATTACATTTTTTTAATATAGTCATTCGTGAAGTAAAGTGGGCCGGTCTAAGGCAAGAAAATCCAGGGCTGAAAATGAGTCCCAATCCGGCCCTGCTCCTTCAAAATCCTCTGCAATCTCATTCCCTGCTTTGATTCTGCTTATTTCTTCTTCCTGTGTCTCCCTTTATTTCTGTTTGTGTCTCTGTTCTTATGTGTCCTCATAAAGCAGGTTGTCAAACTCTTTATGGAGAGGTTGACTAACAATGTCTTCTTATTAGAAACAGCATCCTGGGGGAATACTTGCAGAATTGACAGGATTGCACATATCCATTGCACTGTCCTTGGCATTGCCATGGCTTGCATTGTGCACTGTCTTGCTCCAGTGATCATTGAGCTTCTGGGGTTTAAGAGCTTGGCTCACGAGCAGGTCAATAATAAACATTAGGCTCGTTCAAGGTGAGCCAGGCCTGTGCAGAATCAGTCACCGGCGATCGCGGGCCAACGCATGCCGGTTAGAGTTTTGTCCGACTTGATCGTGACCTGCTCTGACATCATGCACACGTGATCACGAGATCACGAGATGCCGAGATCACGGCGGCCACAGTTTTGAGAGGCAGCGCAGTTGCTTTCCACCAACTGGAAGACTTAGGGCATGACGGGAAAGGACTGACTCTCAGCTGATCTAACAGCTGATTGTTTCAGAATCAACTCAACATGATGACGTTTAATATAAACTTTTTATTATTTTTCATTTGGAGGGATTTTAATTGCTATTTGTCTGACTTAAAGGCTTATTCTGTACAGAACACATGTTGTGTGGCTGATGGTGACGTTTAAAAGTCAGAGGGACATCTCTGTCTATTAACATCAGCAACAGATCGCATGCAGAAGAGAGAATTTTGACAGCAAGACTGTCATAATAAAAACAAACTGGAGACTCATATATGGGTCTGATAACATTTTAATAACTCAGAATCGGACCTAACAGGACGTGAGTTTTTCTGTGACTTCCTGTTCAGACTGAAGGCTTCTGGAAACCGCTGTAAACTGTACGACTTGACCGGGGCTTTTTGTCACCGCCCACCGGCTCCTGCCGCCTGCTCTCGTCCACTTTACAGGCGAGGCGCAGTTCATCTCCAACGAGCCTAATGATTGTAGTGTTGCTAAACTCGCACTCAAAAGAGTAAATGGTTAATGGCTAGACCAGAATGCACTGCAACTAAAAGATGTGTTTTAAAGGAACACACCAACTTATTGGGAATTTAGCTTATTCACCGTAACCCCCAGAGTAAGACAACTCGATACATACCCTTCTCATCTCCGTGCGTGCTGTAACGCTGTCTGACGGCTCCAGCATTAGCTTAGCCCAGCACAGATCCTGTAGGTAACTGGTTCCAACTAGCCTACTGCTCCGAATTGTGACAAAAGTGACAAAATAACGCCAACATGAGACACAGCCATCTTCTATCCGTAAACAAACCGGGAACTATATTCTCAGACAGGCTTGCTGCGAGCATATCACTCCGCCCAAGTACTATATTCTTCCGCCTGAGAATATAGTTCCCGGTTTGTTTACGGTTAGAAGACGGCTGTGTCTCATGCTACGTTGTTTTTTGTACACGCTGTGACTCTACAAATCACAACATGTAAATAGGAACATGTTGGCGTTATTTTGTCACTTATTCGGAGCAGTAGGATTACTGGAACCATTCACCTGCATGTTCTGTGATGGGCTGATGCGGCTGGAGCCATCAGACAGATTTACAGCACGCACGGAGATGAGAAGGGTATGTATCGACTTGTCTAACTCTGGGGGTTACAGTGAATGAGCTAAATTCCCAATAAGTCGGCGTGTTCCTTTAAAGAGAGCTGTTTTTCTATATTTCAGAATTAAAAATCTATTTGTTTGTTGAGAATGTGAACAGAAAATCAGAAATTAGTGTTTTCTAATCTTATTTTTGCTTTATTTACTGTGAAACATAATCAATCTGTTAATTAATCTGGACGTCAGTGGATTTTTAAAAAGAGGGTTGATTTTTTTTCTCCAAAAGTTAAACAATTTACAAGTTCTGGGCCGATGAAAGGAGTCAACTAAGCCAAACTAAAGTCAGGCTGTAAGAACTAAACATAAACTAAGTAGAACTGAAAATTGAACACATACTGAACACACAGGGGAACAAAAAATGGCGGCTCAAATTGAAACAAAGGGATAACCCAAAGACAAACACTACCATCTAAACTACAAATAAAACAAAGCAGGACAATTACTCTATCAGTATAGATATTTTAGCAATTAACTGTAACAGAAGCACCAACACATTAATATAGTCTAAAAAAAATAAGCAAAATCTCTAAACTAGAAATCCCAGTCCCCCCATGATGTGGCAGATACTTGGTACATTCTGATTGGCCACTTCCTGTATTCAAGAGCTGTGCTTTTGAGGAAGTACCTTTAGCTTTGGCCTGACAAGATGTCCCTTCAGAAGCAGCAACCAGCAGCGCGGCACCTTCAGCACTGGTAAATTTAGATCAACTGTGTGGCAGCAGGCCTCTTGTACTTTAACATGAAAAATAACAACATTTATATGTCAACATTAAATCCAGGTGAAAATCTGCTTTTACCAATCTGCTTTACTTCTCTGATTTTTCACTGCAGTTTTTTCAGGGTCGTAACAATGAACATGTGTTAAAGTATTGCCCCTGATTAATATGCGCTAAGGAGGAGCTGACAAGTGTAGTAGTTACTCAGAAAGACTGATTGCAGTAACTTCATGTTATGTGACCAATGAATTATTTAATTCTCTTCTCAACCCTGTTCTCGACCTGTTTCGGTTTATAGACCGAGCTGCCAAGTTGTGACCCTGGGTGATTGCTGACGGACAGGATAGTTCCCCAGATCCCCATGAGCATACAGAGCATCAAGAAACCATCAATATAAAATCGTTAGTTCTACAAATGGCTTGCACTTCAATAATCTGACTGGTGGATTCAATGCTGTGTCAAGTCCTGAAAAAGACTTACCAAGGGAAAAACAGTGCCTAGTAAGATTATATTTTCAGTTAAAGAATTACATGCACCTCCGTTGTCTATGTTGGTAGTGATTAGTGACGGCAACAAAAGCTGACATCCCAAGCACAAAAAGATTGGAAAACACAATAGACCTACTGTGCACTTTCCATACTGTAACAACTTTTTAACATATTATAAATCTATTTATCAACCGTAGCTCTCGGGTTCTATAAGAGTTGGCCTCACCCACTGAGAGGGCATGACCTCAGACTAAGAGGCAGACAGCACTGCACTGTCGTGGCTATAGATAGCTGTGTTCTCTTTGAGTAAGACCCACCTGTTAAGCATGTGGTTTTTTTTTTTTCTGTATATAGAGAAAAATGTGTTTGTCTCTAATCCTACGCATACGTCAGCATTCAGGAACACAACAAACATTGGTTACATAACGTACACTGTGGTTTTAACTATATGTTGCTAATCAAGGACTCGAAGCATTCTTTTGCAGAATCATTGTGTGTGTGTGTGTGTGTGTGTGTGTGTGTGTGTGTGTGTGTGTGTGTGTGTGTGTGTGTGTGTGTGTGTGTGTGTGTGTGTGTGTGTGTGTGTGTGTGTGTGTGTGTGTGTGTGTGTGTGTGTGTGTGTGTGTGTGTGTGTGTGTGTGTGTGTGCCATCTAATGGGATTATGTAATCCTGCTGTATTAGTTTTGGCAACAGTGTCAAGTCATTGCTTTCACTCATTTTGAATTGAGAGCTATAACGGTAGATAACAGTCAGGCATCCCTTTACAGCTTTTTAGCACTCTGAAGTGTTGATCCCACAAATGTCTCCTGCTGCAGTGACACACCTCCAGTATCTTAACATGTTAAAATAATGACTGCTACCTCTTAAGTGGTGAAAACAATAGCATACTAACCCGTGTTTGTGTATTCCAAGGAAGTGGCTCTTAGAAAATACCTTAATCCTGTTTTGTTGTTTGTGGCTCAAGGAAGGTGGAAGGCATGACTCAAACATGGTACTGCCTGCCAGCTGTAGTCACACAATACACTTCTGGCTTATGTATAAATATAAACGTGTAGACAATTATGCAGCAGTAAAAGCAGGGATGCAAATGTATTTGAAAGCCCTTCACATTTGCGTTCAGACACAGACAGTCACACTTATGACAAATAACTGGTAATGATGCTCATTTGGAAATATGCCTGATGTTTGTCCTTTTTTATGTAAAGAGGCAATTTATGATCTGGATGAACAATCTCATTTTCTGAAATGCAACTTGATGCCTAATGTGATGCTCTACTGATAGTGAAAATTTGTGTTTGTGTGCTCACATGTGCAGTTTGTATGAGACTGTATGTGATGCATAGGTATAGCTGTGCCATTTGGATCGGCTGGTTTAAACAGCTGAGGGTTAGAACTTTTCCAAGTACAGTCTTCTTGAAAGCCTGCGGGTGCAATTCAAGCCAGTGCACACAATTTACTACAGCAGACTAATTCCACTTCACACTCGCTGCTGTGATTCATATAAAAAAAAACTGGTCTTCTAATGAGAAGAGACAGGCATCCCATTGCATTTATCTATAATTCTCTGCTCCTGAAATTTAAAACTTCCACAGCTAACTGTCTTTAAAATCCTGCTTTTACGAACCACAGCACTGGTGCGATACAGGTTCCACACAAAAATGGTCATGTTGCAGGTGCAATTTATTTGTCACACATATCTCAGATGTAGAGGTGCTCTGATGTATTTCAGTTAAAGTTAAGTCTCCCGTTTTTTTGTTTCAAAATCTGGCGATATAGAGTCTGGCTCCCCGGATATAAAGCCTGACATTCAACGTGTGGCTCATGTGCCGGATGTCAGGCTTTGTCCCTTCCCTTACGCTACATCTCCGCTATCTATTTTGCAAGGCCACCGTTGCATCAGGGGCTAAGCACCACCCAAGACGAACGTGATTGGTTTAAATAAACAAACAACCAAGAGAGTTTTTCTCCTATCCAGCGACCGCTAATAATCAGACATACAGCACCTTTTTGTAACTCCACCAATACAGCTGACAAATTTACCTGACGCTTTAGCGGAGAGGACATCTCATCTGTCTAAAAACACATTTCATCTCTCTTGCACGATGTCCTCGCATCTCCCCGTGATTCATCTGTGGGATGGACTAAGATGCAAGGAAGGGAAGCAAGTGAAGGAAATGTGGATGCAATTTAACGACATGAGACGTACCTTCTGAGTCACACCTTCAATTTTAAAATATTGAAGTGACACACCCACCCACACAGGCCTGCGTAGAGAGTGCCTCGCAAACTCACACATTCTTTTATTGTCTGAATGTGTTCGTACGTAGCAAAACTGATCTGTTTTGAAAGGAGTCTCCTGACTGAACCACGCTTTAACTTCCCTGTTCCTTGTTCTCAACCTCTCTCCCCCTCAGTCACTTTCTCCCCAGCCACTCTCCCTCCATGCTTTTTCATCTTCTGCCTCTTTTCAACTTCCTGATTATCTCTCTGCTTTTGATCTTCTTCTTTCACCCCTGTATTTCTTTCCCTGGATCTTATTGTCCTTTGTTCACTTGCAGAAGCATGTTTGCTAGAAAGGCAGCACTCGGTCTCTTCATCCTGCTAGCTCACTTGCTCCATAATGTTTTCTGTTGCCTGTGGATGTAACATGGGATTGATGCAGCAGTCTGCTGCTTCTCCTGCAGCCTCAGCAATGTGTGTGTGTGCGTGTGCGTGTGCGTGTGTGTTAAATAAGCCCAATAGCAAAACGGCGTGAGAAAAGAGCTTTAATAAAATGATTGAGTCAGGAGTGAAAATAAGTCCTGCATGTCCTAGCCATTTGGTTATCCCCTGCCATCTGAACACATCCATACCTACGCCTACAACTCACACACACCTTTTATCTGGTCGTTATCTTGCAAGCACACCTGCAAAAAAAAAAAAGTAGGTGTTAAAGTAGTTGTAGAATCAAAGGTGAGGATTAAAAAACATAAATGGATGCCCTTTAATACATTGTCCGTTGCTCTATCTCTCTCCATCCCGATAGGTAGGCCTACAGGAAAGGTAAAAAAAAAAAAAAAGTTAACTTTTTTTATGCTGTTCTTTCCCTTTTTTCTTCTCTTCACTGGCTTTAAAAAGTGGGCCAGCACTACAGAATTACTGCAAAACAGAGAGGGAGGGGCATATCGTGGAGGGAGGATGGAGGAGTAGAAAAAAGTGAATGTGAGAGCTAAAGAAGCTAAGGAGAGACAGAGCGAGACAAACTGCAAGCTAAGTCAACCTCATCCAATGGGCTCATTTCCAATTAGCATGCTTGTTAACCCCACAATTGTACGGCCTGTTTGATTCATTTCTACAGGAAGACGTTTTGTCAGTCACAAAACATTCAGCAAAATCTTATGAAGCTGAGGAGGGCTAATGCACACATGCACTGCACTGCACTGCAGTAAACAGTTTGGCGTTGACCCGGTGGCTCAGCAGGATGTTGTATATTACATGATAAACTCCACTGAAGTCCTATTAAAGGGAATAGATTGTATTTATATATTGCTTTCACTAAAAGCAATATTCACTCTGTCATGCAGTGTGCTGGCCTAACTATCAGGGGCAATTTGGGGTCAGTATCTTGCTCAAGGATACTTCAACATGTGGATAGTAAGAGCCAGATCGAACCTCCATGTGATAAATGGACTACCTGCTCTACCATCCTATTACTGTAAGATGGACATTATGTCTACAATTTGTGGATCAGGGCCACATATCCCCCTTCCTATTATAAAAAAAAAAAAAAAGCTTAGGGAAGCAGCTGAAGTGCACTGTTTTTTAACGACGATGGGGCAGTTCACCAGACATATATTGCCAAATCATCTAATTATGTAACAATATTTTAGAGTAATATAGGTTTACTGTATGTTATCGTCTTTAGTTTAAATTATTTCAATTTTTCAGCAGATGACACTAATACTATGATACAGATGAGGCTCGCCCACCACATAGTTTGTTTGCGGTACAGATTGTGTTATCAGTTTTCTAAATGGGTAATCTTCCACTTATCGACAGTGGAGCACATGACATCATTTTAAGCTCTGTGATTCAATTCTCTACTTAGGTTTTTTTTTTATGTACACAGGCTTGTACTGTTTTGATAGTTTCTAAAGCAGTTGTTCATCTTTTGTTGATTTTTCATGCCCATCTAAGCATGGCGAGCTCTAATTAGCTAGCTTTGCTTGTACACAAAAATATCTAACTTTCACTTTAAGGACCCTGGACGATGCGTAGTAGGCTACATCATGACATGATGAATGTAGCAATGCACCAGCAAAAGGCAGGGAAGAGGAAAACAGCTTGCTGATGGAAATATGGATTCAAAAAATGCAGGTTTATATTCAATAACTCGTCAATTAGTTTGAAGAGGTTCCTTTTTCCTGTGGGTTAGGGATAGGGCCTTGTGTAGGTTTAAAGGAACATGCCGACTTAACCCCCAGAGTTGGACAGGTCCATACATACCCTTCTCATCTCCGTGCGTGCTGTAAAGCTGTCTGACGGCTCCAGCGGCATCAGCCCATCACAGAACATGCAGGTGAATGGTTCCAGTAATCCTAATGCTCCGAATAAGTGACAAAATAACGCCACCATGTTCTTATTTACATGTTGTGATTTGTAGAGTCACAGCGTGTACAAAAAACAACGTAACATGAGACACAGCCGTCTTCTAACCGTAAACAAACCGGGAACTATATTCTCAGGCGGAAGAATATAGTACTTGGGCGGAGTGATATGCTCGCAGGAAGCCTGTCTGAGAATATAGTTCCTGGTTTGTTTACAGATAGAAGATGGCTGTGTCTCATGTTGTTTTTGTACACGCGTGTCCTATCATAACAGGTAAATAAAAAGGAACATGTTGGATTTGTCCCTACTTACCAATTCGGAGCAGTAGGCTAGTTGGAACCAGTTACCTACAGGATCTGTGCTGGGCTAAGCTAATGCTGGAGCCGTCAGACAGTGTTACAGCACGCACGGAGATGAGAAGGGTATGTATCGAGTTGTCTTACTCTGGGGGTTACGGTGAATAAGCTAAATTCCCAATAAGTCGCGTGTTCCTTTAAGTGCTGTGCTCAATTACTCGCTATGGCTGCAATACCTTATGAGTCTCTGGAAGAAGTAAGGTGTGTGTGTGTGTGTGTGTGTGTGTGTGTGTGTGTGTGTGTGTGTGTGTGTGTGTGTGTGTGTGTGTGTGTGTGTGTGTGTGTGTGTGTGTGTGTGTGTGTGTGTGTGTGTGTGTGTGTGTGTGTGTGTGTGTGTGTGTGTGTGTGTGTGTGTGTGTGTGTGTGTAAAAAGTCTTTGTCATGCATCCAAGTCACAGTGGGAGCAAATAGTTTACAATATCTTCATTTCAGACATCTTCATTTCAAACATGTCCACAGTCACCACAGATGTAAATTAGCTGTATAGCTAACTCTGGTATAGGGCTTGTACTGTGCATGGTCCCTGACAAATAAACTAATAAACTAACTAAAACTTATAAATGGCACTTGAGGTAAGTGTTTAACCCTCATATTATGTTAAGGGTCAATTTGACCCATTTGTGTTTTTGTGTTGACCAAAATACTGGTTAACCTATCTTTTTCTCCATGAAATTGTATGACATTTCCTCATTTAGGGTCATGAACTTGTTCATAAAATCTGGACACACTGATGTGTAGTGGAATGTCTGTTCAGAGTTTGTATACAAAGATGATGCGTGGGTCATTTTGACCCGGAGGACTTTCAACACCTATTTAGGTGTGTGTGTGTGTGTGTGTGTGTGTGTGTGGGTGTTGTGTGTGTGTGTGTGTGTGTGTGTGTGTGTGTTTGTGTGTGTGTGTGTGTGTGTGTGTGTGTGTGAGATGCTATTGACGATCCGGATTGTGAATTTTCCTATGATGGATTCAGGGGACCAGTCTGGTGTAGTATACATTAGCTGAAAACAATGGGCAGCAATCATCCTCAACATGGACAGCTAAAGATGCTAACATAAAATGGTCAACATCAAAACACTGACGCTTAAGGCAGACTGTCATCAAGATGACTCCAAGCCCCACAAGATTTTCTGCCACACTAGTTGATGATATTCAATCACCATTTCATCTCTTCATATCCCAACCAATAGATAGGATCATAGTGGACATGACCAACTTGCAGGGGAGGTGTGTATTTCAAAAGAAATGGAAGTCACTGGATCAGATTGACTTGCATGCATACATTGAAATCCTAGTCCTCTTGCGTCCGCAGCTCCACCCATGCTCTGCAGTGCCACGTTACATCCCGCAACACCCTGCTGTGATGCTCATACGCACCAGTAGTCAGGATCCGGTATTGGAGACTGCACTACTCAGTATGACACGATGTGCCCTGCTATGACATGAACTTCCATGACTACCTCAAAGTCACTGTTCCATTATCTCTAATGTGACTAATTGCGGACTGTTCATCACATCGCAACAGCGGCCCCGTCAGACACCGCCTACCAAGAGTCTGGGTCTGCCGGGTTTTCTTCCTAAAAGGGAGTTTTTCCTCGCCACTGTAGCAACAGCCACTGATAATGCTTGCTCTTGGGGGAATTACTGTAATTGTTGGGGCTTTGGAATTTATAGAGTGTGGTCTAGACCGACTCTATTTGTAAAGTGTCTCGAGATAACTCTTGTTATGATTTGATACTATAAATAAAATAAAATTGAATAGTATTAGCTGGAGTGTACAAGTCAAAGGGAGAAGCAATTGTCAGTCTGTGGAATGACGAGAGTGGAAGGCCAATATTTCTAGCAACAATGTCTTTGGAGTCAATTTATACGAAAGCTTGGGTGTTCCGCAACACCAGAGCTGGTCGAGTGAAAGAGACAAACTAGCTGAGATCAGAGATGTATGGGATGAATGGGTCAAAATTGTACCTGTCTTGTACAATCCTGGTCCCCATGTCACTGTAGATGAACACCTTGTTCCATTCAGGGGCGCTGCCCTTCTGACAGTACATGCCCAACAAGCCTCCCAAGTATGGCATCAAAATATGGGCATCCTAGGATGCCAAATCTAGCTACTATGCATGGAATATGCAAGTGTATACCGGAAATATTTTCACTAAATAATTGGTAAAAACAGTTTTGGGGGAAAAAATGTTTGTGATGAGGAAAAAAAGTTTGTTTTGAGTGTATTTGCACTGTACGGGTCATTTTGACCCGTAACATCATCAATGTCATTTTTTTTCAACATAATACGAGGGTTAACAAAACATTAGGTATGTTGAGTTGATGGGTCTTTACCAAAGCTTAGCTTCCTTATAAGGAAAATTCAGTAATTAAAAGACAATTCCGGCACAAAATGAACCTAGGGGTTAATAACATATGTGTACCAAGTCAAATATGGTTTACTTTTCAAAAAACACCATATTTTTGTTGTACTGTACATTGCTGCAGCTTCTCTTAAGACCCTGTGTGTTGAGCTCTCTGTTTTAGCTACAGAGTTAGGCATCACATTTCTATCCCATCTTTGTTGGGAGTTGCACATGCACAGTAGCTAGGTAAGGACTACTAGCTAGAAGCTAGCACTGCTAGCGGTTAACCACCTCGTTCTCAATGACAAAACACTGCTACAACACTATAGAACTACTAACATGTCCCTCGTCTGCAGGTATTCCACGCAAAGAAAAAGATAGATTATGAAGACAGTAGTGTTAATGTTTACATGAGGGCGCCGTCTTGGAAAACAGTCATGAGCAGTTGAACGACGAATGCTGTCTTTATAGTCTATCTTTTTTATAAACGGTCTGTACACTTACAAAGTTCTCAATGCTTCGGTTTACATGTAGGGATCCTCATTATGCTACCGTTGAAGTGTGGTACTATTTTGAGCCTTGTTCGTGGTATAAAATAATGATTTACCATCTGCCCCAAAAGCTAGCGTTAGCAGCTAACCACCGGTTTGCGGCAGCTTGTTTAAAGCTAGAGACGCATTTGATTAGCATGAAAACGGATCCCAGAGAACGTTTGACTCGGTACACATATGTTATTAACCCCTAGGTTCATTTTGCACCAGAATTGTCCTTTAAGTATTTATCATATACATGTTTTTCACAAAGTGCTTACTGGCTAAAATAAAAAAAAACTATACATATAATATAGATGGTGACTAATCCAGCTGCTCAGTGTGTATGCAGGCTATCTTGTATGATTGCGCCCTTGTGTGACATATTCAACCAATGTATTATATGATTTAGTATGCTTTGCAATTCTGCTGTTGTGCTCAAATGTGCCGCAGCCCTAAAAAGGTTAAGGAACATTTGAAACTGGGACAGAGCAGTATACAAATAGCCTTCAGTGAGTTTTATGTTTTTTTTTGTGCTCCATAGAGTCTCGTTCTTCAGTCCAAAAGAAAGGTGTCTGCTCTGTGCCAGAGAGGAGTCAAGGACAGCGGTGGCTCACAACGTGTGCTAATTCTGGTGGGAATTCTAAAACAGTCACTTTTGGTCATTTATGTAATCCCAGTAAACACTTGAATGTGACTGCACAACAGCCTTTCGCACTGTGCCTAACAACACCTCTGAGTGCTACTATTGCTATAAATGATAGTGTGTTATGGGTCATTGCTTCATATTTAAAAGGACATAATGTGCGGACTGAGATATTGTAAAAGGCCAGTAAAATGAAAGGAGCAATGTTATGAAGGAAAATTATATAAAGAAGCAACCTAAACAGAATAGTTGATCCTCAACTGTTTCAAAGATGAACCTGAGCATGATGGTGATTCTTTGTCTTAATTACATGCAATGTCTATGTTCCTCTATGCTGCTCCCCTCCTCTTCACATTAGAGGATGGATACCCGAACCGAGCCCAGCGGGACCCGGCGGGCCGGGTTCGGACCGATATTTAGAAATGATGTTTGGGTTCGGGTCGGGCTCGGTCACATCAGCGCGATAAGGCATTGAACATTTTAAATTAAACAGCTTATTAACGTGCGCTTGTTGCTCTGTGTGCGCTGATGCGCTCATCTGTTGACATTTTCAAATGCCTTAGTTGCTTAATAAAAGTGGGCTTTTCACATAAACAAACATACATGTGTCATTAGTATGAGAAAAAAATGAGATTTTAACTGTCGGGCTAAGACATAAATATCTGAATGCCTGTCGGGCAAATAGATACATTTAGTAACAGCAATCCTCAACCACTAAGAAGTGCATGAAGCAGATTATTTACACTCTTGCATGACATAATTCACTTTAAAATAAAGTAAAACTTGACTATTGACAGCTGAGGCCTGTAAATATAAAATCATCTAATTTGTAGTCAGGACTGCGTCAGATGAAGGACGATATTTTGATAACACCAAGTTATTAAGACTTTCCTCACCAGAATTCATCATTCGCTAAAAAATGTAAAAAAAAAAATGCATGTGGTTTGAACAAGGATATAAATAAGCTTTGTATCTAATTACGTCCATATTGGACTTGACTTTCATGCAGGATACTGGATTCATTTTTATTAAACATAACTTTGATTTATTGTCAATGAAGATGCACAAGCAGCATGCCAGTGTTGTCTGTGGCAAAGAAGTGCAAAGTATGTGTCAGTCAGTACGTTTACATGCACATAATGTTCCAGGTTCCTAATTCCGAAAAAGACGATATTCCGACTAAGCTGTTTACATGGCTAATGAAAGTGAGTAGCTTTTCCACTTATATTCCCATATACATGTATTTTTTGGACCATTCGAACACAGCCTCCTTCTTTCATTCCTTCAACCAGCTTCTCGAAAAGGTCTGCATAGCAATGTATGTGAATATCCTAAAACCTGTTGAGTAGCTGTTTTTCCTTCTTATCGGGCCTACAGCCTTGCAAACTGTTGGTTGCCTGGTTGGTTTGTTTACAGCAACCATAGCAACGCACAGAGCTGACCATAAGCCTGCAATGGAATTTCTAATGTGCTGTATACATCCAAATGTCCAAACAACGCATCTAAAACCTGAATAATACCGGAATATCCCACATGTCTTAATCGGAAAATGATATATTCGGAAAAAGTCCTTATTTGAAATATCCAACCAGAACATGCTGTTAATATGACCTATATCAAATTCTGAATATTGTCATATTGGGAATAATAGTGGAATATTGGTGTGCATGTAAATGTATAGCCTACTGACTGTTGTGTCTTTAAACCCAATCATAATTGTGATCTTAATCTTTCACAAACCTTAAACAAACAACCTTATATCATTTAGGGAACAGAACCTATTGAAATGATCAACATCAATATGTGGGAAACCAAGTTATTGTCCCTTTGGTACAGAGAACATGAAATGCTGGTCTAGTCCCACTAAAGCATCTAAACGAAGACAGAACAAACTGCTTGAAAATGTCACTCAGGAAGCATTGTAGCTGTTACACAATATATAAAATTCCATCATGTTGTTCTGTAGTTTAACCTTTAGGTATTAGTGGACTCTTGTTCCTTCTCTAATATATAGGCCCTACCATTAGATGTATAAAGGAGGGCTTCTCGGCCAATCGCCTGTGAATAAATCCATTTGTAGAATCCCAAAAGTGCATACTTGAGAGGTAAGGACCCATTTATAGAGCAGCTATTATGTAACGATGCTCATCAGCAGCTTGGGGAAAGTGCTGGTCATGACTCTTACTGTTGCTAAGAGACTTTGAAAACTATTTTGTAGTCCAGCACCTGTTTTTCTAAAGATGAACTGTTTTGAAATGCTTTTTCCCCACAGTGCAGCAATTTTCAGCTGCGAATGGTTATTCATCACCCACGGCAGTTGCTACTGTCGCAGATGATGAAAGTAGTCCTCAGTTGTTGTTTTTTTTTTGGGAATTACAAATTTGACCTCTTTTAATACAGAACTATCAGGCTCAAAAAAAACATCATTTTACACCTTACCAGTACCCAATTTCTCACTTTTGAGATCGGTCAGCTACAATCATTCACACGCAGAATATTTTATTTTATCAAGACTACAAATGTTCTCATAGAGGCTGACTTATTTAGGTCCCCAACTGGCTATGAAAGCCTGGCAAGAGAAGGGAGTTTGTGGAGCTCTGTTCTTCGGTGGCCGACAACTTAGGAAAACACACGCAAATAGACAAAACACAAGCAAATTAAGAAAACAACTTCATTAATTTGATATAACACATGCGCAGCATTTAGCAAACACGCTGCAAATACACACAACACAACCAAATACATAGACGCGCTGCAAATACAGAAACGATGCAAAATTAAAAGCACTCAAACTCCAAAAACGACAGAAAAACGCTGCATCCAGTTTACACAACGGAAGGCAAGGCTATGTCAGAGAGTGGATAATTTGTTTTCCTAATTTTTTAATTAGATTTTTAATAAGTGTTCTACTTTTCAGTAACATGTATGGGCTAACTAGTGTTAGCTAGCACGCTCTTGTAGAAGTCAGTCTCTAACATGGTAGCTATGTTAACCTGTTGCTCTTTTATACTACTGTAAAAGACTAGGGCAAAACGTAAAAATGAATATGCACGTTTTTATGCTGCCTATTTACTACACTTTTCTTCCCGTTTCCAAAACAAACCTCATCTGCCCTCTCTCTCGCTTCGCTCTCTCTCTCTGTCTCTCCGTGGGGTTGAAAATCAAGCTGTTCCACTTAGCGCTCCCCCTAGAGGCCTGGAGAACTTCTGTTATGTAAACTGGATGCAGTGTTTTTCTGTTGCATTTGTTTTTGGGGTTTGCTAAATGCTGCGTATGTGTTGTCAAATTAATGATGATGTTTTCTTAATTTGCTTTTGTTTTGTCTATTTGCGTATGTTTTTTTTTAGTTTGCCCCGGTCAGCCACCGTACTGTTCTCTCTCAGAAACTGAACCCTACTTGTTAACTTGAGCAAATCCGTTTATTTCCAGTTGTTCTAATAGACCTGCTCAGTGTCCAACAGTTGTGGCTGTCCTCACCAGCTAGCAGGAGTGAACGAGAAGAACTGAGTGAATGTTTTTAATTGGGTAAAAGCCTCTTAGCATGCTCAGTAAACCATCTCTGGACACATTTTAATTTGTCTTTTTTCTTTAGACAAAACTGGAACATGTGGAATTTTGAATTGTGTTGAACTAAACCAGTTAAAAAAACAACAACCTGTACCCTTGGATTACTGACTCCTCAAGCAAAACTAATATTAAATTATTTATTCTGCTCTGAGACTATTAAATACCTAAGTCAGGGCATTGCCTCCCAGACCATCTTATGCTTATCACATTATTTCCATTGTCAGCAGTAATGGATTGAATAAGTTAAAGTGGCCTATTCTTGTCCGAGACGTGAAGAGAACATGGTCAGAAGTGGAAAACTGAGATTAATTAATAAAGAAAAACTGCCGTTTATAGACACTACATATACGCTACAGGAATTTAGACAGTAAATAATTGAGCAACTTCAACTGAGGCCAAACATGACTTGGTTTTTATGTGCTACCAGGTAAAAAAAAAACATGTAATTGTTAAAGTAAGCAATTAGACCATAGCAAAGGTTACACTCTTAAGATCTGGGTTAGGCATGTTAAAATGTTGGCTGCTATTATTTAAGATTACTTCATCCAAAATAAAAATAAAAAAAATAGTCCACCAACTGCTTTTAAACTACCAGGTTAACTAGATATAATATTATATCTTTTAGCTGGCTAATATTAGCCTGGATAGGTTAAACGGAAATTAAGTAACTTTTACTAAACAGAAGCCACTGCAGCAATTACATTATGATGGCAAATGCCTGTGTGTGTGTGTGTGTGTGTGTGTGTGTGTGTGTGTGTGTGTGTGTGTGTGTGTGTGTGTGTGTGTGTGTGTGTGTGTGTGTGTGTGTGTGTGTGTGTGTGTGTGTGTGTGTGTGTGTGTGTGTGTGTGTGTGTTTGTGATTAGCACTTGTAAATGTCAACCTTCTTTGTAATACAGGTAACGAACAAAGCTCTGGATCCTAAGGGAAGAGAAAGGCAGAATGAGAAAGAGAAGGGAATAAAAAAAGAGTGGAAAAGGTGGAAATTGCGAGATTAAGCAAGGAAAGGAAAATATGAAGTGTAGGAGGCAGAGGAGAACGGAGGGGGCGGGGAAGAATGAATGTTTCCTCCGATAAGAGTAAAATGTATGAGAGGAGGGGGAAGTGAGGAGAGGAAGCCAATGGAGAGAATGGGTGCGGAAAAGAAGGAAGGAGAAGAGGTTAGAAAAGGGGAGGATGATAAAAAGCAATCTACGAAAGGGGAAAGACAATTGTGGAGAGAAGGAAGGAGGAGAGAAAGATAGAAAAGATGATCAGACAAAAACAGAAAATACGGTAGGAGGAGATGAAAGGAAAGGAGAAAGAAAATAGATGCTGTAAAGGTTAGATAAAGAGAAAAGAGAGAGCGATGAATGGAAAGGAGGATGAAAATGCAGGACAGGAGATTGATGTTCTTTTAACATGCTGCAACAGCGAACATTGCCCAAATACTTTTTGCATTACTAAACTCATTCAGGAGAACATCTGTCATCAATGGAGACATGTTGCTTTTTCATTGTGTTTGTTCCAGTCATGACAATTAAAATAGTTTATGTCCCATTATTCATTTGTTCCTTCCTATTGTCCATTTTTTCAGTACTTCCTTCCTTCCTTCATTTCTGTGTTCTACAACATACTTTCCTTCCTTGTTCTTTTGCTTTTTCATCCTGTTTGTTATACTGCATTATTGTTTCTTTCCATCATCCTTAAATTTTACTCTTCCTTTATTTCTCTCTATCACTTTGTCATTTGGTCCTTTTTTTTGTCCGACAGTACATTTCTTCCAGTTATCCTACACCTGCCTCTTTTTTTCTTGTTATTCATGTTCTCACGCCTTCATTACTTTCTCCCTCTCATACTTGTCTTTCTTTCTTTGCAAAGTTCCCCCTATTTATTGATGGAAAATAAATCCATTGGATTTGATTTCTGACAGGCTTTACTTGTAGTTGAAGTGTGTTTCATTCCTTCCTGCCCTCATATCAGCTCTATTGTTAACTGGGCTGCACTGCACCTGCACTGCATCAGTCTTTTCTCTCCTTTCTGCTCTGCTCCCCTCTCTTTCCTTTTGATCTGTTCTTTTCTGCTCCGCACAGCTCCGCTCTGTTCATGTTACATCATCACTATGGTGTGTTTTTGGGTTTTTTTCCCCCTGCTGCCTCTTTTTTTTTTGTAATTGGCCTTTTAGGAATGCACAGATAAACTATAGGTTGGTTCTAACCTATAGGTTGTTTTTTTTTTCGGTCCGTTAGGATGATTTGATTTTGGAATCAAATCACCGCAGGTGTCATTTGTGTGTGCTAGTGGTTTGGGCTTTAGGGCAAAACACAACAACTACTGCAACCCTTACACTACGGAATTGTCTATTTAATTCACTGTGAGCATGGTTTTTGCTCTTTTACATTTACGTGTTAACATTATTTGGATATATCAAAGTTTTCAGTGGTCTGACTTCTTTATGCATAAAAGGGATTTTTTTTTTTTTTACTTTTACTGATTAAACCATTAGATAAATAGGGTGCTTAGGAATTATTCCTAAACTCCAGCATAGCTGATGCTTTTTTTAAATTTTTTTTTATCAAACTCCTTGTATAATTCAGAATGAAGAAGACACCTGCTCTGTAATTTCCTTCATATGTCATCTTTTTGTGAAGCTGTTTTGCTTCTGCTGCAGAATGTCCGGCTGTTTGTTTTTGTCAATGGCGTGAAGTACTCACTTTCTGAATTGCTGCAATCTTTTTTTATATTTCTTTAATTTCACTTTCACAATTTGTCAAGTGTGTTTTTTTTGTGAGGTTACACCTTGATATGATTTTATCATAATGAAGGTCCTGTGTACATACAGTAAGTCCTATTTGCAAATAATCCGTCAATATATAGTATGGAATGGATGCAGTGGAAACCACAAGCATTCAAATGATTTCTTAGTGTTGCAGTTGTTAGAGTGTAAAACCGCACGTGAAAGGAAGGAAGTTAGACATATTTGCAAAACAAATGGACAGCTTCTGTCAGATTTGTATTAGCCAACAGTGGAAACAGCTCCAACTATTTCAATAAAAATATTGGGTGGGAGCATCACCTACATGGCCATATTATTTTCTTCATGTTCTGCTCTGCTCTGTGTCATCCTTAGTTTATTTTATTGCAGTAAGTAATGCAGTGCATTATTACATTTCACTGAAGTTGTACCTCTTATAACTTTCATGTACCAACATCTTTTTTAATTGATTGATTAATTGATCCGGCTTCACGGAGTACTATTGTATGTTGCACTGCTCTGTTTTTACTGAAGCCCAGGGCTACTGGAAAGGAGAAGAGAGGGAAAGGAAGGAGGAGGAGAGGAAAAAGAGAGGAGCCCAGGGCTATTTTTTTTTTTAGATCAGCTCCTCCCCCCTCCAAAAAAGTTTCCTTATTTTAGGCTGACCCCAATAACAAAAGAGTGGCTGCAGGTGAGACAGGGAGGGAGGGAGGGAGGGAGGGAGAAAGAAGAATGATTGTTCTTTCCTGGCATCAGCACAGTCCAAATTCATGTGATACAAAGATATGGGATGCATTTGGGCCTTTTTTAGTATAAGATTAGTATAACATGTTTGCTTCTGTGAATGCACACCTGTATGAGGAAGTGTTTGTAAGTCTTGGTGCTCCTACATTCTGTGACACACACACACACACACACAACACACAAACAATTTAGTGTCTGTGTTGCTTCAAAATGAATAAACTTGACACTTTGTTGGTTAAACCTGTAATGACAGCTCTAGTAGACATCATGGAATGTGTGTGTGTGTGTGTGTGTGTGTGTGTGTGTGTGTGTGTGTGTGTGTGTGTGTGTGTGTGTGTGTGTGTGTGTGTGTGTGTGTGTGTGTGTGTGTGTGTGTGTGTGTGTGTGTGTGTGTGTGTGTGTGTGTGTGTGTGTGTGTGTGTGTGTGTGTGTGTGTTTGTGTGTGTGTGTGTGTGTGTTTTAACAGTTGTCTTCTCCCTGAGGCCTAACCCATTAAAAGTTTAATCATCAAAAGGTCAAGGTTCATGTTGTCTAAAACAACTAACACAAACGGAGTTTAAATGAACTTGAATGACCTTGTTACTGTGCCATCAGCTAAACCTGTTTGAGTCGTGATTCACTCGGATCTTTTACCCGAGACTTTAAATTGACTCACGAATCGCGAGTCTCTAGTATCATTAACCCGGATCAGTCGAGTCCTACTACAATTCAATCTAAAATGATAACCGCGCCACACACAAACATTGCTAACATTAGCTATTACTATAAGGTGACCAGATTTCTGAGACAAAATCCGGGGACATTTTCAGTTCAGAAGCGTAAATACCTCCCAAACAGGTAATGTTTTTATCTTTGTAAACTTAAAATGGGGAAACTGCCCCAGGGGCCTCACTAGACCTAGAGCTGCACTGGGGCACAAGCCCCCAAGGGGATCCATGGGCATGCTCCCCTGTAAGAAAAGGTTGTCCATAATGTTTAAATGCATCAGTCTGGTGCACTTTGAAAAGAAATTCAGATGTTAGATTTGATTATTCTTATCTATGGATGGAAATATTTGTGCTGTAGCCTGAACTATTTTGCACTTCAGAATTTTAACCATGCACACACGGGTGGAATAGTTTTTTCTTCATATTTTTGCATTAATATCACTAGGAAGCATACCAGTAGAAATATATATTCATATTTGTAAGTGGGTATATATATATATATATATATATATATATATATATATATATATATATATATATATATATATATATATATATATATATAATATAATATATATAACAAGGCATGATGGATCAGTGTTCTCATCCTCTTTACGCCAAATTCTGACTCTACCATCTGAATATCTCAACAGAAATAGATACTCATCAGACCAGGCAACATTTTTCCAGTCTTCAACTGTCCAATTTTGGTGAGCTCGTGCAAATTGTAGCCTCATTTCCATATTTTTAGTGGAGATGAGTGGTACCCAGTGGGGTCTTCTGCTGGTGTAGCCCATCCGTCTCAAGGTTGTGCGTGTTGTGGCTTCACAAATGCTTTGCTGCATACCTCGGTTGTAACGAGTGGTTATTTGAGTCAAAGTTGATCTTCTATCAGCTGGAATCAGTCGGCCCATTCTCCTCTGACCTCTAGCAGCCAAAAAGGCATTTTCGCCCCCAGGACTGCAGCATACTGGATGTTTTTACTTTTTCAGACCTTTCTTTGTAAACCCTAGAAATGGTTGTACGTGAAAATCCCAGTAGCTGAGCAGATTGGGAAATACGCAGACCAGCCCATCTGGCACCAACAACCATGCCACGCTCAAAGTTGTTTAGATCACCTTTTGTTCCCATTCTGACATTCAGTTTGGAGTTCAGGAGATTGTCTAGACCTGGACGACACCCCTAAATACATTGAAGCAGCTGCAATGTTATTGGTTGATTAGATAATCGCATTAACAAGAAATCTTACAGGTGTTCCTAATAATCTTTAAGGTGAGTGTATAAAGTAAGTGGGGTTGTCTGGAATCTGGCAATATAATAACCATTATGTTGGGATACACTGGCTAAGCAATTTACAAAAATGTCTGTGCTGACATAAATAGTTTACATGAGAATACATTAGAATTTTGGCCCAAGTTGGAGAGCATGTAGAAATTTTGTTGCAATTTCAAAACTGGATTACATTTCCTTTTTATTCTTTCACTTCTGAAATAACATACAATGTTCTGCACGTAGCCTAGCTAGGCCTACTGTAGGTTTGGTGTATAAATGTAGTACAGTACAGGCCAAAAGTTTGGACACACCTTCTCATTCAATGCGTTTCCTTTTTATTTTCATGACTTTTACATTGTAGATTCTCACTGAAGGCATCAAAACTATGAATGAACACATATGGAATTATGTACTTAACAAAAAATGTGCTTTTTTTATTAATAAGGGAAAATATTCCACTAATTAACCCTGACATAGCGAAGTGAAAACCATTTCAGGTGACTACCTCATGAAGCTCATTGAGACAACACCAAGGGTTTGCAGAGTTATCAAAAGAAGCAAAGGGTGGCTACTTTGAAGAATCTAAAATATAAGACATGTTTTCAGTTATTTCACACTTTTCACACTATTTCTTAAGTACATAATTCCATATTTGTTCATTCATAGTTTTGATGCATTCAGTGAGAATCTACAATGTAAATAGTCATGAAAATAAAGAAACACATTGAATGAGAAGGTGTGTCCAAACTTTTGGCCTGTACTGTATGTTAAAATGCAATCAGATCGAGCAGACAGTCTGAAACATTGCAGGCTCGCCTCGCAGACTACTACTCATGAGTTGTCGATGACTCGTGAGTTCTCGCGTGAGTCAGTCAATTGCGCGAATCAGCCGGCTATGAGTGGATCTGTAGCAGACGAGCGAGTGAAGTCTCTCCTCGAGCTCAGGGTTCTTTCACTTCTGAAATAACATACAATGTTCTAAACGTAGCCTAGCTAGGCCTACTGTAGGTTTGGTGTATAAATGTAGTAAGTTAAAATGCAATTAGGTCGAGCAGGCAGTCCGAAACATTGCAAGCTCGCCTCGGCTCGCCTATCAAAACTGACTCAAGTGACTTGCACAACCTGGATCAGTTTAGTGAGGGACTCAGAATAACCTGAATCCTTAAAAGGAATCGAGTTTGCCAGGCCTAGCCATCAGTCCAATATGGTTAGCATGCTTTATAAATGCAAGTCATGGTTCAAATACAGTGTATGGTTGGATGTCTGGTTCTCTGATTTTCTGTGTGTGTGTGTGTGTGTGTGTGTGTGTGTGTGTGTGTGTGTGTGTGTGTGTGTGTGTGTGTGTGTGTGTGTGTGTGTGTGTGTGTTTGTGTGGGGGGGGGGGGGGGGGGGGGGGGGGGGGGGGGGGGGGGGAAAAAAAAAAAAAAAAAAAAAAAAAAAAAAAAATAATAATAATAGATAGATAGATAGATAGATAGATAGATAGATAGATAGATAGATAGATAGATAGATAGATTTAAGAACACAGCAGACTGCAAGATGGTCTCTCCTCACAGCTGATGTCTGATACTCTCCCCTCTTTCATTTCACCTCTGTTATGGTTTTCCTCTCTTGACATTTCAAACTAATTCAGTTCGGCAGACTGATCATCACTGCCCTACAGAAACCTCACCACTCAGCAAGCACAACCTTTCAGCAAAGCTTCTAATTACTCTCATGGATTCCCATAGATTTCTACAATTCTTATTTTTTACAGTTTTCTTTTTTTTTCTTCTTTTTTTTCTATCTTTTTAATGTTATGCAACTGGAGCTTGTCGAAACATCATTATGCCTCATCTAAATTTGACAAACAATAGTGACAGGAACCTTTGGATGAACCAAAACTCCAGTACACTTATTTGTGTTTGACTGTGTCCAGACTTTGTCAGCTGCAGGTATTTTTTTTATATTTTTATTTTTTTTAGACAACATGACACCAGTGTCACAGTGTCAGTGAGTGGGCATGTTTTGCACTTGTCCTGAGCCAATCAACCGGCCTCACAACTGGCACAGTAGGAGGGAACCACAACCATGTCTGCTCATGTCACCCAAGACAAATGCACTGCAGGGCTTTTTATCATATCCCCACAGAGGAACACTGGTTATATAATTTTTATTGCCTACAGTACCTAATAGTGTCTTAAAATGTAACAAGATGTGGTTTTGTTGCTGCCTTCAAAAATGACACATATTAGTGTTGTCTAATGTGACGCTGGACAACATTGTTCCTCTGCACCGTTTAAATGTATTTCAGGCAGAGAAATCATTTGTTTAAAATTAGGGAAATATTGCAGTCATGATTTTTTTTTTTTAAAGCAATAACATTGACTTTGGTGGAAATCACACATGTTGACTCATCTATCCACCTAAGCCCCCTCCCTAAAAGGTTTTGCTGTGGCAAAAACAAAGTCACACTACGTACTGCCATTGTTTGTGACAGACATGGGTTAAAATTTGCATGCAATCCCTGTCGGATAAAAGTACATATACTGTAGTTCACCTTACGAATTTAAACAAACAACAAATGTTTTTTCTTGTCTCATACTGGTGTTTTTCACAAAACTGGATAAGGGAACCCAGAATGAAGTTTAGTAGGTCAAAATGGTGACTAGCTTGAAGGTGATGCTTAAATTTAATCCTTTTGTTGTTTTTCTTTTTTTGTGCCGATTGCCATCTTACACATGGTTCTACATATTTTGGGCGTAAGAGGCACACAGAGCTGTCAACATTAGGCCCCATTGGGGTTGTGTTCTCCTAAAGGTACTATGAGCAAAATTGTTTGAGTGCAGCTTCCTTCCAGTTTTGCACCTGATTATTCAAGACTATTTGATGAAGTTGATTATGTGTCTCAAGATTGTCATAATACCACAGTCACGGCCTATAGATGTTGTCATTAACTGGGTAAAATAATGGAGTCCTGACAGTTTTTACCCCCATTTTCATCTGCACACTACTTCTGTTAAAGGTTCATATTGTCACATTTTACTGGGGACATGTGCATGTGGATATGACACATGGCTATGGTGTGAGAGACATGGGTTCGATTACCGCTGCAGTATTTAGCATATATCAAGACACTTAACCTTAACCTAGTCGCTCCAGAGGCGAATGACCTCTGACATATATAGCAATTGTATGTGTGAGAGACAGATATATGCTGAATGACTCAGCATAGCGATGGTAGATGTCCCTCTTGGCGAGATTACTCACTGTGTGTGTGTGTGTGTGTGTGTGTGTGTGTGTGTGTGTGTGTGTGTGTGTGTGTGTGTGTGTGTGTGTGTGTGTGTGTGTGTGTGTGTGTGTGTGTGTGTGTGTGTGTGTGTGTGTGTGTGTGTGTGTGTGTGTGTGTGTGTGTGTGTGTGTGTGTGTGTGTGTGTGTGTGCGCTCAACTATATTCGTGGGGTCCAAAAACCGGGAATCCAGTATACTTGTGGGGTCCCAACAGCTTTGTGGAGCCAAAATGCTGGACCGCACAACTTTAAAGGGCTGTTTGAGGGTTAAAGCTTGGTTTTAGGATTAGGGATATAATTAGATCAGGGTAAGGGGTCAGCATTTAGTTGTGATGGTTAAGGTTAGGGCAAGAGGCTAGGGAATGCATTAAGTCAATGATGGGTCCCCACAAAGATAGTGCCACAAACGTTTGTGTGTGTGTGTGTGTGTGTCTGCTCGTTCCCAGCTCCATCAACTCTAACTGGTTACGCTATCGACACATGTGGCGACTTACTAGTGGCAACATGGCAAACACAGCTACCGCTAAATTAACAATAGGTGATTGGAAGTGATTTATATTCTCTCATCCATTATTTACTTCCTTTTCTTCCCTTTTGGAGATTAAAAACCAAACAAAGACAGATTTTTATCTAAACTGGAAATAACATTTCTGATATGGATTAAATAAAATGATTGACAATACATTGTTCATTCTTTGTTACCTACTGTATTTTCATCGGTCAATAGTATGTAAATATGATAATTTAGGTTTGAATAAAGGCTATGTAAAAGAACATGCAGTTAATCAGACTTTCATCTAAAAGTTGGAAACTGCATTCATACCTTAAAGTGGCTATATGTAAGTTTTTGTTGATGCTAGCGACCGCTTTGGACAAAAGCGGTAGTGTTTTTACCACACTTGCTGTCGTAAAGGTCTTTTCTTTACGGTGCTTTAATGCCCACTGTATTACCGAGTTAGCGTTACCAGGAGGTCATATAGTTGCGATGAATGTTTTGCTGAGACAGAAAATCATTAATTTACAATAAGAGAATACGTTACAGATGCATCGTTGTATTTCAGGTGCATTCGGTAAATTAGCCTAATTTGGATAAACAACGTCATCACTGTCACTGTGTCACCAGCCAAAGCATTACAGTTTTTAACAATTTCTAAACGACAGTGGGCACAACTGGAGTCACGTGCAAAACTTAAACTACAGTCTGCACTAGCAACAGTCACCTGAACTAAACAGTTCACATCACCTGCAGAACTCATTCAAAGCAACACAACTCTTAACACACGTCTCAAAACAGGCTCAGAGCAGCCAAACACTCAGAACGATGTTCACTGAGATAACACACGATGTCACTCAGAACACACTGAGAGTAAAAACACCAGCGTCAAACACCAATACAGCGATTACAAACTTTCTCATCTTTACAGTTTGAGCAATTTGAGTGACTTGACACTACTCAATAGTTTATTTAAGGAAAAAATATAGATTGTATAACATACCAATTTTTACATAAGGTAAACAAGAAGGAATGAAAATCTGCAGTTTTCTTCAATATAGTATTTTGTCTCTAGTAATTTATGGAATTACTGGGAATAAAACTAAAGGTACATACGTAACAGTACCAAAGAATAGTGTGACTAATCCTGCCTCTCTCCAGCATCATGTGGCAAGTTTTCTTCATCACACTGGATGTCTGCATCATCTCTAAATAAAAATGAATGTGGTGTTTCTATTGCTTTCACCTCCATTACTTTCTGAAAAAATTGTAAAGATATAGTGTTTTTCACTTTTTTTTATCTTACCTGGACATATTGGTATCTTTGCTCTTTTACCTGTTTCTCTCAAACAGTACAGTGTATCATTGTTTTATTCTTATTTTGTGTTTGTATACAAAAAAAGGCTTTCTGAGCTTTCTCTGTATGAATACCGTATATGTTCACTAACTAGTCTAAAACAAGACACCTGCTTAGGCTTTCAGCTAAAATTCCAAACAGCAGTGTTTGATAGGCACCAGACTGAAATCTATTCTGATTTGAATGTGTGGTTAACAGTTTTGACAGCAGTGTGTTAGCATTTGAACAAAGTGCTGTAAATCTACAGTGTTGTGCACGTTGTGGTTAAAGGCATGGGATAAGTGTGTAGAGTTTTGAAAACTGTGTTCAAGCAATGAAAAACGAACTAGAGTTTGTTCCACATGAACTGCTGCTGTGCAGACTGTAGTTAGAGTTCTGCACATGTGACTCCAGTTGTGCCCACTGTCGTTTAGCAATCGAAAAAAACTTTGAGATTGTTGTAGCAACCAACGTAATGATAACAAAGATTCATATAGCGCATTTCATGAAACCCATGAACGCTTTACACAAGTACAGGGGGACAAGGGGAAAGAAAATAGGCCAACACAAACCGGGCACTAAATGGAAGGGGGGTGTAATTTAATGTTGGCTACTGACGTACAACCACATCGCGCATTGTAAAGTTATTTTATGGATGAAATAGACATATTACATTCCTGAGGGCCAATTCGGGGTCAGTTTTGAATCATTTACAATCCCGTCGTCTCCATCTGCTGAAAGCCCGACCGAAGTTGACTTGCGTTTTCGCCCGTCATCACTTTCTCTTTCCCTTTTAACTTTTTTGTTCTTCGCTTAATTTCCTTCTTTTCTGTGATGGTCCTGCCCCAGTATCAGCCATAACTACAACAGATAACTTCTAAAATAATATTAAAATACAACTACCCCTAGTCTATAAAAAGAAATCTTCTGCTACCTTTCACCTGGCTGGATACGGTAACACAGGCTTTTCTGGTGTTGCAACTTTCCAAGGTCATGCTGACTTCCCACAGAGATTGGCCAGGTTGCTTAGGTGTTGAGATGGCTAGAGCTTAAAGTGCTCGGCAAATTCTCTTCTCTGCCTTCTGTTTTTTACCTTACTACTTCCACCGTCCATCTGTGTTCTCTGTGCAACTGCAGCACCAATTGCAAATTTGAACAAACTTTGGATGAACAAACAGTAGCCAGGATAGATCATCTTAGCATCTTGGCTGACTTGCTTGTGCATATTGTAGTATTGTCACCCTTTACACATAATTTAATAAAGCACTCTACTTCTGCTGTGATGGTGATTTATCTGTAACTGGCCACTTTATGTAACATGTTATGTAGTTGCCTACTGTGAGACTTTAGTTTGAGTAACAACTGCATAGGTGCATAGATGTCCAGAAGAATCACAGCACTGAGGTTTAATCTGAACTGTAAGATGCTCCTTGAGGACAATGTCTTAACGCTGCAGAATATTTCCCCTCTGGCATTTTATGCATCATTGTGCACCATTGTGATGTTAAAATTGTGTGCTTGTATGCACACAGGTGTGATTGGGTGTTTGTTAGTAATAGAGCAAGACTTAAGAATATTTATATAAGAATGTGGGCTTCTTTTATATAGTGCATATTCCTATTGTTATTGTGTGTGTGTGTGTGTGTGTGTGTGTGTGTGTGTGTGTGTGTGTGTGTGTGTGTGTGTGTGCTCCCTTTGTTACTGCATAATAAATTGCCATCTTTAGCAGAAGGTCTTTCCCATATTTTAAACTGCCACATCCGAATTATACTAAAATGAAAATTATCCTATTTGAAAACGGCAGTGTACCATTATCATAATCATGGTGACAGTCTGATAAAATGCATCCCTGCAGCGATGCCGCACGCTTCTCCGCCTGAAGGCTGAGAGGATTATTCACCAATATTACCCAGTATTAGGGGAATTCACCTTGAAACACATAAGCAAAACAAAAAAGAAAACAAAATTCTTGTCCAACCCATATTAAAGGGTTCTCTTAAAAAATACACTTCATGATGTATCCTTGCAAAATGGCTGCTTTAATTAGTGTAGGAAATTATATTACGCATGTGGAGCATGACACAACACAAAACTTTCAATGCTTGAGTTTGTTTTTTTTCCCTTTAATTTAAAGTATTTGACTTAGTGTATGCTACTTGCATCACTCAAATTAATTTAATGTTTATGTCTATACATAGCATATATTTAGCTTATATGTCTTATATGCATAGTTCTCGCTGAGCTCCTATAGTGTAAGCAGGACTGTGTGATTGACAGGTGTGAGAATGGCTGTGCTCCAAGAAGGAAAGCATGCATGCATGAATTATGAATGAACGGGCCGTAGCTTTTACCTCCCTGTGTCAACTTCACATCTGCAGAGCTCTCTCTCTCTCTCTCTCTCTCTCTCTCTCTCTCTCTCTCTCTCTCTCTCTCTCTCTCTCTCTCTCTCTCTCTCTCTCTCTCGGAATATGCTTTATTATGACAGAAAGGAAGCCGGTTCAATAAAGTTCCATATACTCATTCAGTGAAAGCATATTGAGTTAAAAATTCATGAATTTCATGAGGAAAAAAAAAAAAAAGTATACTAGGTGATCTGCTACTATGAAATGTTAATTCCAAATGAATTGAGTGAATTAATCAATCATGTTTTTTTGCAAATATCCTCCATATTTTCATAACTTTAACACTTCAAATCAATACTTTTAAGTCTCCACTCTGCACTCACAATGTTTCCACGTTTCATTTCAGTTTGTGGGACGACAATGCTGATAAATGTTCATTAAAACAGAGCAGAAACTGAGTAATTTCCAAATTAAATACATCCCAAGATATGTATAACTTCCTAGTATTACAAAAATAAATCACCTTTTTATTTATTCATCGACATACTGATTATTTAGCCCAATGGATGTCTTTGTGAATACCTTTTGAAAAGTGCTTTTACAATTAGGATCTATACAAATGTTTTTTACTTATTGTATGTAAAACACTCAAAAATCCAGCTGTTTGTTGCATCTCCGTCAGCTAGCTTCATGCCTACATCCTCACAGCCACTGCCATCATGTTCCCTGGTCCCTAAAACCCTTGTGTGCCAGATTCCCAGTGTTTTCCCTCTCCCACCGCATCAGCCAGCTTAGCCTTTAGCAAATCAACTTGGAGGGCTGTCTGTACCAGCAGACAGAATTTGTGGGATCTTGGCTTGTCACCTTTTAGGGATATTAACTAATGGTCCCAATAGGTCCAAGAGTTTTCCTTGTGGTTTCTAGGGCCCTCATCAGGTCCATGATACAGTCCCCTCTGCTGCCCAGCCACCCCATTCAATCTGCCGACTCACATGTTTCCCCGTTTGGTAGATCAACCTCTCCAACCTCATTAACCAGCCGTTTACTTCCGCAGTCCGCCATTTAAACTGTTTCTCTGCTGCCTTGTTTCTAGCGCTTACTTTTGAAATGCCCTTCTGACAGCCAGGTAACCTTCACCCTGTCTCCTAACCCATTAATTTTTCCTTCTGCTCCCCTGTGAATTAGTTCCCAGATGCCAGTTCCCCGTCTCTGCCCCAACTTGCATCTGTTTTTGCTTCTCTGCCTGAACTTGTCTCTCTGTGTGAGATTGAATCTGATCTGTTTCTCAGCATGAGCTTATGGCTGGCTCTTAGCCTGTCTTTTCGAGAGCTTGTCTTTTGGGTTTCACTGCCTCAGCCTTTATCTGTCCATCAAGCTTAAATCTATCCATCGTTTAAAGTTTGCTCCAGTATCCCTGTCACAGCCAACAAAGCCTGCCACTATTCTGAGTCTATACTCTGCATCTGTCGAGCCTGCCATGAGCTTCAGCTCCAGTTTGTCTCGTTTCTTATGCAGCCTAAGACAGTATCTCCATCCGTTCTCCCTCAAATCTCTCTAACCCTAACCCATTATCAGCCTGCACCCTTTGGTCCCTCCTCCACACTGCACACTGTCCCCCCAGCGTCTAATCCCTCTGGGTCAGATCAGCCTGTTTGGTTCTCTTTTGATCCAGTTTCTGGTCCAATGATCCTAACCAGAGCCCAGGGCCTACTACAGAGCAGCTCCTCATGCCTACTCTGTGCTCAGGAAATACATTTGACTACAGTCATTACATCTGTGCTTGTTTTAACCTTAGGCAACGCAATTGGTTGTCCACCTGCCACTTTAAATTAACTCCTCCTGTTTTCTTTGAATCCCTGGCATCTTGATTAGCAATGTGAGGCATCCTTGCAGAGAGTTCTGTACTGGGGACGCCAGATACTCCGCCAGATTCTCCTGCCATTCCCAGTGTGTCTGTTCTGGAATTTCCCGTACCCTGCCCTGCCTCACCTAACCCTCTAGTTGCCATCAGTGAGTTTCCTTTCGAGAGGTAACCTGCCTACCCAGCAGCTCCTCAATTGAATGAATATGCAGAGGCCAGTTTTCAGATTGTCTATGCTGCTTTACAGTGGTTGAGCCATTCCTGCCTGTCTCTATCTTTTTTATTATTTTTTGTATATATATATATATATATATATATATATATATATATATATATATATATATATATATATATATATATATATATATATATATTAGTATATTATATTAGTATATAATAGTAGTATATTAGTATATTAGTTCCAAAGAAAACAAAACAAATAACCAATACAACACACACAAACACACAACACACGGGCAGTACGTCAGAGGTTAGAGGGGAAAAAAAGGATAAATATACACACATATATGCACATGTACATACATACACACACACACCTCTCTTTCTTACAATGTCAACTATCTGGATTTCCTGTTCCAATGTTTTGCTTTCCTACTCATTTTTTTAAGTTAAACTACCAACTATTTGACCATCAGTACTCAGCAAGCTGCCCTTTACTCTACCAGGTGGGTTTCACTGTCAATTTCAGTCTGTTGCTAGTCAGTTCAGTACAAAACAATATTATACTATCACTGCACATATGGTTATTGGCTCAGCAGCCTGTTTACGACTGAGTTATCAGTTTGGGATTGCTTCTGTGGCTTTTGCAGTCTTTTAATTGGTTTTTCACGAGTAATGTAGGCTACTGTGAATCGCAGCTGAGTTGACAATGCCACTCTCAATCACCAATGAGGAGCTCCGCTGCTATATATATTTTTCGCATTGCTACCTATTGGAAGTGGAGCTGAGTATTGTCAGGTTGTTCAGTTCAGTTATTCAAATCCTAAGTTTTATTATAGGCCTAGATACCTGCCTTTTACAAGGTAAAGGTTTTTTTCTGGATCAAGATTTTATTACAGTCAGAAACAAGCATTTTTGAATGGACATTAAAAAGGCAAGATAAAAAAAAAATGCAATAAGCTTTATAACATTCAGCATGCATGCTTTCTATTATAGAGGAGGAGAGAGATAAGAGAAATCGGACACAGGGAGCAGGACGTGACATGTTTCTGCCCTCAATATTTATTTTCAATGGGGCATTGATATTAACCCAAAAGAGGGGGTAAAGCCAGTATGTGAATAAGAAAGTGAGAGACAAGCAGGATATATGAGAATAGACACACAACAGTGACCGAGACACGCACAGGAGAGAGATAGGGAAGGAGGAGGGTGCGCTGATCCTCAGTCGGTGTGTGAGGGAACAGACGAAGTAGAGACCTGCACATAAACAGACACTCTCGCTTACACACACGAACACACACACTCTCTCTTTCTCGCTCCATCTCTCTCTCTCTGTCTCTCTCTCTCGCGCGCTGCATGGAGCGAGAGGGGGGACTGGAAAGGAAGAATGAGGAAGAAGTCCGCCTTGCTGCGCGCCTCGTCCCAACAAATGCGGGTTTGCTGATGAAGCACCGCGCCGGTTATCCGATCATACAGGTCGCGCTGCATGGAAACGAGGAGTAGGCAACAGCAGAAAACAACAGCAACAGATAAAAAACTGTCAGTACATGGGAATCCGGACACCTCTCCCTTTCCTTTTTGCGTCTCGGTCTGTGGATACGCCGCTTTGGCTGGCGTATAAGAGCTCCCTGCGTCTCCATTTCCATTCCCCACTACTGGCTTACCTCTACTAGCCTACCACTCCTCCTCTTACTCCTTGTACTGCTAGCTATAGTCCCGCTTTTACTACTGACTGTCTTCTCCGTATTGTGGACTCTCTCTGGATAAAAAGGTAGGGTATTCTGTAGTTTGGTACGTTTTCAGCGGGGGAAATGATGTTAATGATATTGATTGCTGGGGGTCTTTGCCTTTTTATTTCGTCGCATTGTCTGGTGAAAGCAAGTTTTTGCAGGGAGGGAGTTGGAGTGATTGGGATGCAAAAGGGGACAGTGTCGCCTCATGGAGCCCCGATTGGAGACTTGAAAGCACCATGCGTCGGAAGGGTTTGGATGCGATGTTTCCTCGCCTCATCCTCCCGCACCACGCTTTCCACACTGCGCTTCTCCACCTCTGTGATTCGGAGATTTATAGAGAAGGGACACAAATCACACGGTGCGGTGGAAGGTGTTAATCATTTGTTTTTCATTAAAATGAGCAGCCGGTTTAGGATCCGGAGCCTTCTTCCTTTCGCTTCAGGGGCTGTTTTTTTTCTTCTTTTTACCCTTCACCCCCACCCTCTTTCCCTGTTCTCCTCTCCCTTTCTCGCATGTTTAAGTCCGACCGCCTGCCTCGCTTATTTCTAGATGAATAATAATTACGGATGCAGGGCACGTTCAGATATCCACGCTTGCACCCTTTTATAGTCTTTCAATGTGGAAGTTGGGTGAGAAACCTGTGCAGTCTAGGCTCAATTTGCCCATAGAGATGGGACGAATGATAACATTTGCTTAAAAGCGCATTGAGAGCCACATTTGCGCAATTCTGGACATTCCCCATCCTTTGCGCCAAATAGTGCAGAGCTGTTGGGGCTGATGGAGTGCCTTTGCACATCAGTGCAGAGCAGGTTGGGGGAGAAATCTGAGCCCGGACCCTGAAGTTGAGTTTGAATGGGTTTAATTCAGCATTGTTACTGAATTAGAACTTAATCAGTTTGATTTTCAGTCTTAAATCAGAGGACAAAGGGTTATTTTACTTTCTGCCTGCTGTGTTGTAAAAGGGAAATGAAAGTGTAGCAAATCTTCACACATCAGTTAACTGTTCCTATAAACCTGGCACATATAATATTAGAGGAGGCAGCAGACAGTGGCTTTCATTCTCCTGATGTGACACTACAAACGCTTTGTCTTGTGAGGAGTGCTTGGCACATCAGGCAGGTACCATCAAGGCTTTTCAGGCAATCTTTTTTCAGCTGACTTCAGTTGCTTTTATGGGCATAACACAGAGGAACTACTCATCCACTGTGGATGGTGTGAAATATTTATTTACGACAATGAAAAACTGAAACGCAGCCAGAGGTCTTTACTGCCGTATTTACCATCCAGCAATGGTGCAGTTGGTTATTGATGGAATATAACATCTTGTGGTGATGAAGTGGTAAGGCACCATTTTAGGCATCCCAATAAAACAGGTTCAGATTAACATAAGTGATGTATTTTCCAATACAACCTTCTGTTCCATATGTGACGCAAGATTCAGGCCGTATCTCAGCGGGTCTGGGATCGATCAATGATTAGGCCTGGTTGAGGAGAGACTATAGCACACACACACACACACACACACACACACACACACACACACACACACACACACACACACACACACACACACACACAGTGTAACAACTGCACAGTATGGTATACAGTATAGTATACAGTAGGCCTATTATTATTGCCATCAGTATGCTACAAAAACTCCAATTACAGATTTATTTTTATTTAAGTTTTCGTTTTTTTACGTTTTCATCACAATATCAAGATTGTTGCAAGGCCTATATAGTTAAATGTAGGCTTTTTTCTGCCTGGGTTGTTATGGGGTTATGTTAAAAGCTTTAGGTTTAATATAAGACACTGTTGAATCCATATCACACTATTCATACATTGTGATTGAAAAATAGCATTTATTTTTGCAGAGTAAAGTGTCCGGTATACTCGCCGCAGCCGACCTGTCCTGCACAAATGTGACGTCATGGGAGCGCCGTAACTGTTGCGTGGTGGTCGCGACACTAGTTGCAGTCCTCTCCTGAACACAGGTGGCACTAATGAGGAAAGGCTACCGACTTTGTTATTTCTACGGACTAGAAGAAGAAGAAAAAGGTAAACAGTGGCAAAACTGGCAGCAGGATTGACGTCAATGTTTCGATTTGTTTCGATGACCTACTTCGTCGGATCAAGCCTTTCATTCACCATAAAAGAGCTCATCTTAACCCAATAAGTTTACAAGAGAGACTTTCAGTCACTCAGAGTCCTGGCATCCGGTTCCCCTCAAACTTGTCCATGCTTCCTGTTTCCGCTTTGTCGTGCGCCACTGAAAAAAATAGAGTGGTCCACAACCTCTGGTTGCGCACACAAAATCCTGGCGCGCCAGCGAGACCTATGCCATTTTGACTTCACATTGGCGTGTGACAGGTCGGCTGCGGCGACTGTTAAAAAGGCCTTAAGACGGAATATTTCAATATTCATAATATAAAGCTAAAACTTAACAAATATCCCCCCAAAAAAGGTGTTTTAAGTGTACCTATCCATAAATACTTGTTCTTTTCAAGAACCCAACCAGTTTAAACAGATTTTATGTTTCCACACCAGAAGGTTGTTCTGCTTCTTTCTAGGAAAAGGACCCTGTTCACTAGTTTACAGTAAACAGGGTTGTTTTGCAAGAACAGGTCAGGTAATGCTTCTGCTTATATAAAGTGAAGTGAAAAATTGGGACACAGTGCAAAAGAGCTGCTGATGTTGCTGCGGATCAGCCACGTCCTTAAAGTTAAAGGTCCAATATGTAGTATATGTACAGTAATAAATACAAAAATGACCCCAATGCCTCATCAGATATTAAGGAAACATGTTAAGCTGAAATACTATCTTTTCTGACAACAATACTAATGTCAGTATTTTTTCTTTTTGAAATTTACGTTCCGTGACGGAATTTATGTTTATGTTTTGGCTTGTGTGTTGTTATCAACTGCCCAGTTTGACAGCCAGGCCGGGTTGCCAGATATACCTGTAAAAACGTAAACCCAGTGTGCTACAGCTGTAACGTTAGTACAGCCATGAAAACAGCAAACAAACGAAGGATCAACGGAGATAGATTCTACCCAACCTAAAAAAAAAACCAAAAAAACGGGATGTTTCTAACAGTTGCGTGACCAGAGACGTAACAAACCTCTGGTAAATGTTGGAGATGTATTTGAAAGATGGAGACAGCTTGGAGCCCAAAAGGACGCAGAGTTGGCTTATTTCCTCCTGAACAGGTAAGCATTAGCTTCGGGCTAATTTATCACGGCTACAAGGGACGGGCATTTTATGTCATTTCAACATTTGTGTACTCACATTGAATTATATAGCTAGAGTACCCGAGTTGGTTACTCTCAAAAACAATTGAGACAGCCAGTAAAGTGATCCCGACTGGTCCTGGCTAACGCTGCCATGCTAACCCTGCTAACTGCTAACGTTACCGGAGGACCAGGCAAGCAGCCCATGCCTGTTTACAAAGTGTAGTTCAGTGGCCGGAGCCGACAATGGTGAGTTATTTTAAGCAAAGAGAGTGGGGCTGTAAATCGGGAAGAGAGGACTGTGAGTTTGCAGTGTGTTTAGCGATTGTTGCCGTAATTCTAAGCCAATGAAGTGTGTTCAGTCGGCAAGATGGTGGTATTTTTAGCGGTTCCTATTGTAATTCTAAGCCGAGGAAGTGTGCCTGTCTGGCGTGTGGAGAGGACGGCGAGGTTGTGGGGTTTTTGGCGGTTCCTCCTGTAATTCTAAGCCTAAAAAGTTGTCAGTTGGGTACAGAGCTCCGCGTGAGCACGGGCTTTTATGACTGTCAATATAGCCAGCATATAACGTTAGCTACTCCGCTGTGCTGTGAAGTAATGTCTGGCTATGTGAGACAAGCGTCTAGCAACATTGTTGTGGATGCTGTGGTCTCAGCCTGGCAACCTCCGTGAACTTCGAGTCTGGGGAGGAGTGGGCTGGGGGAGACGACTCTCTCCAGTATTTTGAATTTGTACTGCAGTAACTTTTTTAAACACTAGCTGTCAGTATTACATATTGGACCTTTAATGCAGCTTTTAACCAGGGTTTTTGAATTATTATATTTTTGTTCAAATACATTTGTACCTGTTTTTCCATATTCAAAAGAAATACAGATAGGCAACATTCCTAAGTATAATGTATGTATAGTGAAGGCAGATATTGCTTTTGATACTGTGACCTTCATATTGAAATGGCTAATAACCTAATAGGTAGGCGCCAGTGTTAAACCCTGAGGAAGAGTTTATCTATTAGAAATCAATATGCAGATGTATTGGTTCTTTGCCAACTTACCATCCAGTTTAGGTCACTTGTAATTATGCTGATCAGTTGATATGTGCGACCCCACTGTCAATTGCAAGTCCTTAGGTTAATATGTGGCAGTGTACTGCGGCATTACAATGCGTGACAACTGTTGTCAGGTTCAGTACAGATGTATAACAGGTAATATAACTTGCAATATACATCTTTTACATCGTTAGCATGGATGTGTATTATTAGGAAGCAAACCACTTACCCTGTCAGATTGACACGATTAGCTCTGTTAAAGGTATCACTCATATCACAGTAATGCAAATAAATCATTGTCATGTTAATCTCAGTAAAAGCATTGTAAACAAATCAGCCACAGTCGCAGGAAAGATTTGCAGCCTTTATTGGCCAGTACACTGTATTTGATGCTGCACACTATACTGGGATACGATTTGGTGGCAGAAATGTAAGACCATTATAGCACAAAACCTGGAGGGCTCTGTACTAATAGGTTACTGTAACAAAGCAAAAGTTCAATCTGTAAGTGTCATGTTTTTAAATCCTGATAAACAGAGCCAGTGGTAACTTTGCCTCCATGATAGCAAGGAACCATTTTTATAGGAAATATGCAGGAAAACAGCAGCAATAGAGTAATATATTTAGGATGAGGCAGAGGCTACCAGTTGTCTCCACCATGGCTCAAATATTTCTGTTGTGTCCTTGCAGTCAGTGGTTGTACAGAGTAGGCACAACCCCCAACAACTACAGTAATGGGCTCAGTGATAAAATATAGATGAATCCAAACAAGTTTAGATGTGATACATAGAGTTGTGTAGCATAGTGTGATGAAAAGCATGAATACAGACTAGTCAAGTCAAATTTACAGTATTTAGCATAAAAATATGTTTGCCTCAGAGTCCCTCTCTCTTTAGACCCAAAATGCTGATGTTTGTTGTTTGTTGATAGATTTAAAAAAAGATGCATGCTCTAAAGACCAGATGACATTTCATCGTATAGTTGATATGGCAAACATGTCAGCAACCATTTATCTAGCATCATGTTGAAGAGAGTGGAACATCAGCATTCCTTTGGACTCAAGTTTCTGTCCATCCAACAAATGTACAATGGGTGTATCAGAACGTTTTATTTCGACGAAAACCGCTGCTTCCTGTTGCTGAATACAGGGTTGATGACAGCAGTGAGTGTATACCAAAATGGTTAAAGGGGGATAGAATGATTATTAAGGGTATTTCACACTGTTCCTTATGGTCTCCTAATGGGGTATGTAACATTGGTTGGGCTGAAAATGGCCTGGTTGATATTTTATTGGCCCTTATGCATCCCTGTGTTTTGGCCCTATTTGTAACAACAACTTTTCTTCCAAATATGGTATGCTCATGAATATTTAGATGACCTGCGCGCTGATTGGTTGAGCGAATCCCCATACACACACATTAGAGACGCGCGCTGATTGGTTGAGCGAATCCCTATACACACACATTAGAGACGCGCGCTGATTGGTTGAGCGAATTCCCATACGCACACATTAGAGAATGGAAAGAATCTCATATTCCAGACACTGCAATGTTTCGTTACCAAATTCACTTCTGAGACTTATTTATGCGAGAAATCAACTATATAAAGCTCAAATACAGTATGGGCCGTTTTACAAAAATGTATGGCTAATTGCAAATTTGGTAAGACGTGTCAGACTTTAGGAGCTCCACACAGTCTGGCGAGAAAGGGGCAGCCTGCTGGGCTCCATACTCAGGGCAAAGTCACCCTTTGTGGATTAGCTTCTGCACTACCGGTGCTCCGCGGCCGGCTGCCGGCATAACTATAATATATTTACAGTTTGAATTTCGTCACGGCACTTATATCACAGCTACCCCAAGGTCTTACAAAGCTAACGTTGTGTCCGTTTTCAATGTAAGGCATTTTTATGAACGACAGGCATTTTGTTAGGAGGAGCAGCTAGCTAGCTACCTATATGTCCCATTCAATACAATGGGAAAAGATCGCTGCTAGCTAGCTACACTTTCGGCATAACTATAGTAGCTATATTTACAGTTTGAATTTCGTCACGGCACTTATATCACAGCTATCCCAAAGTCTTATAAAGCTAACAACGGTGTCCGATTTCAAGTTAGTGAATATTTGTGAACATTAGCTAGGAGTTTCGCTAGCTGCGACTGTCCCTTCAATCCTAGCTATGTGTAGCTACAAATCACGGATAGTTAGCTTCATTTTCGGCGTAATTGGAGTATATTTACAGTTTGAATTTTGTCACGCCACTTATATAACCTCTACCCCAAGGTCTTATAAAGCTAACAATGGTGTCCGATTTCAATTTTATAAATGTTTTTGAATTTCAGAGGAATTCTAAGAGGAGGCTAGCTAGCTCTCATTGATAGAGCTCCATCCAGCTGCAGGCTCCATCAATGAGACTCGCGGACAAGAGGTGTTTATTTCACCGATTGTTTGTTTAAATAACACAACACATTATAATTACACACATTATAAGATTAACTGGAACCTGTGGTAAGAGATTGCTGGCGTAACAAGCTCGCTGACCGCGCTCTCACTCACACAGGGCATTTAGCAGGAAGCGGGGAGCTGCAGGCCCTGGAGCTCTGTCCAGGCAGCGGCGTTTGGTAGTCCATTAACCCACAAAACGGTGACTTTGCGCAGGTATGGAGTGCCATGGGCTGCCAGCCATGACGGAGCTCAATCGAGCTCACAGCAGGCCGGGGTCTGTGAAGGAAGGCAGGCCAGGCAGCGAGGCAGCTACACAGGCAGCACCGGCTGCTGAACTCCGACACACGGTCGGGACAAAATTTGCAATTAGACATCAATTTTCGTAAAACGGCCCATATTTGACCTCTACATAGTTGATTTCTCGCATAAAAAAGTCTCAGAATTGAATTTAATGGTAAAATAGCAGATGAACAATGTATACAATTTCTGAGATCTGCCCAACCTAGAGTCAGAAGACTAACTGATCTCAGGTCAGTTGTGTAGCCTATGCAAATGTTGGGGCGTGACAAAGAGAGAGACTAGAGCCAAATGAGGAGGATCGCCGAGTCGACGTCAACTAGAGGGCTCGTTGAGATTTGCCCGTTTTCATAGGCAGTTTCAAATTGTGAGATTTGCAGAGAAAAGAGGTATCAATGGGATTTAGAGGTTCTATGTATGTCCTAGTTACCCACTAAACTGTCATTATTCAACTATGACAAGGTAAAATCGGTTTTGCATTCTATCACCCCTTTTAAACAATGCGATGAAAGACCCTAAAATGCTCTGTAGAGCTGAAGTAGTAATAATTATGTGTGGGTTTGTCATATTCCACATACTAATTTGACCAATATTTTAATATAGAAGTATTGATTAGTGCAGCTTTAAGTGTAGCTATGTTGTCAAGGTTTTTTTATATATGTAAAAAAAAAAAATTGAGACCATTATTAAGAAGGCAGGGAAAAACATGAAGCGTTTATGAGGCTGTGACAGTTTGCCAGTGCCATGTAACATGTTGTTCAATGCTGAAAAAAAATTCCATTTATACTTATTATACTACCCACCCCTAGAAGGAGGATTTAAATGTTTGAGGATGATTGCTTGCCTCTGCCGAGTTCTTGTCCCATGAATGAATGGAGCACTGGAGATAAGGGGAGTGATTTGTTTGACTTTTAAGTTTTTTAATGATTTCCCCCCCCCCCATTCCTGTTCGTTTCCCATATCTCATGATCACTCTCCCGCGTGTTCACGTCCCTTGTCACACCCCAGATAGACAGACATGCAGATAATGTCGATCGATAGACAGTAAGAAATAGCCCTGTGTATTATAGTGCCAGTCTGATCATTTCCTCCACTCCAAGTGTAATAATATGACAAGGCATCTTGGCTCGAGGATTGGCGGTAAGGCAGATCCAGGCTAAAAGAGCTCACCATCACTGTAATGATGGTAAACACAGACCATTAATCTTCAGTTGTTTGCAAGGGCTTGTGTGTGTGTGTGTGTGTGTGTGTGTGTGTGTGTGTGTGTGTGTGTGTGTGTGTGTGTGTGTGTGTGTGTGTGTGTGTGTGTGTGTGTGTGTGTGTGTGTGTGTGTGTGTGTGTGTGGATATTTGGTCCTGCTTTCACACACACATCTCAGTGGACTAACCCTTTTATTGTATTAAGGGAAGGTGACCTCTCTCTTTTCTATCTTGTACTCCCTTTTTCTTTCCATCTGTCTGTCTCTTTCTCTCACTCTTTTTTTTATAGACGTCTCACTGTTTCCTATATTACATCCCTCTCCTTCACTCTCTCTCTTTACATCCGTCAATCTCTTCTTTCTATTTACTTTTCCATGTTTCTTTGTCACTGTTTTACATTTGTTATCATCGCCTCTTGCCCAGAGAGAAATGCATCTCGGACAGGTTGAGGCATTTCTTTGTATTCTCCTGCAGCACACAGATTTATTTTTGTTGGCCTGATCAATGGTCAGCATCTACTTGTCTAGTGAATGTAGTTTCCCTTCACAATTCAGTCTCTGATGAACATTAGTGGTTTATGCAGACGGTGGTCTTATGCACTCTCATCAGAGCCATCTTGGCCCCTTTGGGTGCTGCCTTCAGAGGCTCCAGAGGAATGACATTATTGGGGCAGAGAGGGAACAGCTTGCCTCAGTGCAGCACATGGTTTTGATTTCCCTAACTTTATGTATTGTGCTTTTGTTTTTGCCTCTGGGGAGGAGGATTCATTTGTGTGTGTGTGTGTTTTCTGAAGGTGGGTTGGCTTATCTAATGTTGTGTTCCTCCTGAAATAAAGCCAAGTTTCTGAGGTCATATCACTAGGGGAAATCATGGCGGGATATTCGGAAACCTGATAGTTCAGTTACAAAATCCAAAATAGCAGCCACTGTTCAGTAACTAAGCCTCTCTAGTGTTAACAGCAGACATGTAAACATACACCCTTGAGTTTGGTGTTGATACCAGCCAGGGCATCAATATTTCCTTTACCAAAAGCCGGTAATGATTCTTGTGCAGAGAGAGAAGAAGTAATTACCACAGGATATATTTTGCAGTCGTACAGTAAATCGGAACTATAAACAGAACAGGTTTTTATCTCAAGTCATCTGAAATGTTATCTCCTGGTGATGTGTAAAGCAATCAGGAGGACTGTGTAAGCAAGGTTTATTAAGGACTTTTGTTTGTGAGGATGTCGGTGCGAAGAAGCTAAGCAAGAGACAGAAACTAGAGCACATACATTGTGTTTCATATTACAGTAGGTACTGTGCTGACCAACAATCCTCCAAACCATATGACGATATATAGGTTGTTTATTCCTACCCTCTAATATGACCCACAGGAGCGTTTTCCCTCCTCATATCTAAACCAGAGAAGGTAACGGTCATGGTTTTGAACGTAATAGTCGCGGTTTTAAACACTTTAACGTTATATAACAGACCCAGTTAGGTTATGTTTAGGCATCAAAACTGCTTAGTTTGAAAAACATCGTGGTTTGGGTTAAAATCAGATGTTACCTCACTGCTGGTTACACACGTGATGCTGAATGTGACGTTTGTAAAGTTTAAAAAAAAACTTGCCGTTTACTTTTATTTTCAAACAGGACACAAATCCCGGTCTCCTGGGTTAAAATCTTGTGTCTTTTGTCCTGTGTATGTCCCCAACCTGCCTCCCTACGCGTAACGCTCTTATTTATTGTCACATTACTTTCTGCTTTGCTCCCGTCATAATTACTACGGCCAATAGAGGGCGGCGCCACTATAAATGTTAATATGAGTCGTAATTACTGTTTGAACAAATGACACATTGGAGCATTTTTCGGAGTAGGACACTCTCGTGCTGATATATACAACACAGTGCTTTATACTAAAACATGCTTAGTATTCATTACCTTTTAACCATTCACCGTATGGTAACACATGCTGGGTAACTAGGCCTACAGTTAAAAATTTGCTGTCTGGCTAACACTGGCGCATTTACAGAAATGTTGATTAATGTGCATTTTCTTAATCAAATGAATACATTGTATTATCGCAAAAGCCAGGAGATGCAAATGCCTCCAGGTAGGAAAGGAGGAAGTCTTGGTGGATTGCTGGTTTTCACCAAAATACTCAGAAAATGCCCTTTTTCAAGGCACTGCAACCTCAATTTGTGTGAGGACTGTGGCAGCTCCCATGACATTGTCTTTTGTTATGACATTTATTCATTATTAATTCGCCCATTAATTTTTTTTTTCCTCCATTTATCCTGTTCAGGGTCACAGGCCCATCAAAACGACGCCAATAAAATGAATCAACTTTGGTTATCGTTTGATTGGATAGTTGCAGAGAAAAGGAGGAGGATAATGAGCAATAAAGGCAAATGCTTCTCTGTGATGTGGTATAAAACATGGTCTTCTAGGCATCATTGCACCCCTTGAGAGGGAGATGTTATACCTGCATGGTGCCCAGAGTTCAATATCTTGCACATTAAATAGTAATGTACAATTTTCACTGATTAAACAAACTAGATACCATGTTAATTAGTGAGCTTTAGAGGTGCTGGTAGGCAGATTTATTTTTACCTTTTGGACAGAGAGAGGCTACTGGTTTCCAGTCTTTATGCTAAGCTAACCACCTTGTGGATGTAGCTTAATATTTAATGGACACATATGGTATAGTCATCTAACTCTCAGCTAAAATGCAAATAAGTCTATGTCCCAAAGGTTTGAGCTACCCCTTCAAGCTGTATCTTTAAAGGATTTTTTGCATGAAATATCCCCAGCCAATGGCGCTATTCATTGTATGTAATGCCTTGATGGTTGCCTCCTGTTGTGAAAAAATATTAGCTGCTGTTTGGAAGAGCTGACACACACAAAGAACTTAAAGTGTGAGGTATAAATTGCCAGTTTTCCTACCTGTGGTGAGTCTATTAGACTCCAACATGGTGCCACGTAACATAAATGGCTGTCTCCTTTTAATGTCTATATAAAGACAAACAGGTGTTGACGTCATGAGTTAGGTGGGTTCAAAGCAAGGATGACAGTTAGAGGGGTTGTCAGGGGGGAGTCATCTTTACAATTCATCAGGATGTTGTATTTTTACCCTGTTAATTATATAATTATATCTATTTTTGTACATTTTACTTGTCCTATACTTTAAATATTATATTTACTGCTCTAAAGTTTATGTTTTCCAGTATTTTACGGGCTCCCTTGAGCATCCACTGGTGTAGAGAAGCGACGGAAAACACACTCTATTGTATGAAGAACTGCTGGCATAGAGAGCATGCTCTGTAGCCATCAGCCTGTTAGAAACATGACATCCTTAAGTGAAAACTACCAAAGCCCACTGAATTATTGATCACTTGGAAAAGCAACACAAAGCCTTGTGTGGCCACACAAGAAGGCCATTAAAGGCAAAGAGCTACTGGATCACATTAGCTGAGAGGAAAGTGTTTGGTTATGAGTGTACTGAATTGAAGTTTAATTAAGTAGACGTGTAATTTAGTTAGGAATTGATTTTCATAACATTTGAGCAAAAAGATCTCGCACCACAGCTGAGCCCACTTAGCACACACCAACACAGCAGTCAAACTGAACACTTGTCACACGTATTTGGACTTATGCATTACACAGTAACTGATTAATGCAGCAAGTAGCCCTCAACAAAATTAGGAGCGGTACACACATATTTTCTACAATATGTGTAATATATTGAATGGACATTGACACATTGACTACATCCCCTGTGGAAATGGATTATGTGTTGTTCACTTAGCTTAGTGTCAGGGCCCTACGGCTCCTGAGCCTCTGTAAGACAAAATGTGATTCATATTGTTCCCTGAATTACAGCTTTTCTATAATAAGTATTGTGGTAGGAGAAAAAAAAAACAGGAAAGTACTGATGTAACTATTGATGTTGGGTAAATTGTGCTGTGTCTGCATGTAAGAGTGTGACCAATTCATTATTGGGAAATGGATGTTGGCATGCAGGAATGTGGAAGAAGCTTGTTTGAGGAGAATTTCTAAGATGATCTTTGTTTCGGGTCTTGGTTCTTGTTATTGATCCCTGATTAAAAGGATTACTAATTGTGTATGTGCAGCAGTGCTTTCACTAAAAGGTCTACAGAATGGTAAATGTTTTATCCTGGGTAGTCTCGCATTGCCTGACTTTCCTCCACAGCACTGTGGAGGAAAGTCTGGTTAGTCCACACAACATTCTGGGATGGGAGAAAAACGTGCTCTGGGTAATTGGCATTTCTTTAAACCAATCACAATTGTCTTGGGACGGTGCTAAGCACCGAGCGGAGCCACAGTGCAGCTGCAAAATAGCCTCGGGAAGGAACTTGTTTTGGTGCAACGTGTAAGTTCAAAAGTTGTTTTAGTCGTGCAGAAAAGTCAGATTGGACAGATAGTCTAGCTAGTTGTCTTGATTTGGCCTGCAGAGATCTGTGGAGCAGTTAACCATCGTTCTCATAAATCGACCGGAGTTTAAAATTACAACAAGGTGACGGACATCTGGCCGAAAATTAGGCCGGCACCTGAACAATCCCGGAAATAAAATCTTGTCGATATTTACTAGTTCCTGGGTAACTGTCTAGTATACAGATGTGAGGGTGAGTGAAGAGGGGACCGTCATCCCCCCCGTGTGTTAGCCAGATATATTTTTCCTTTTCTGTGCTTTGAAAAGAGATATATAAAGTTTATTGTTATGATTATTATACAGTCTGAATGCATACATTTGCACACCTTCATACAAGGAGCAAAGAGTTTTAATTGCATTAAAATGTGAGTACTCTCTGGATGTTGTAGTCTCATAACCATACAAATTCTGGACAGATGGATTATTCCCCCACATTGGAAAATAACCCAACAATGTGCAATTACCTTGTTATTTGTGGTAACTGCACTGATTATGTGTTGGGCTACAGGGACACGTTTGGTTCATTGAAACTGATTATTGGCTAATTATGTTTCCTCTACATTCAATTTAGCCTCTTTTTACGTTTGTGTGAAAGCAATCACATGGAAACTGAATGACCGATTTGAAGTCTCAGTGTTGGGATTTTTTGGTCTCTCAGATAGTGGCCTAGTTAAGGCAAGAAATCCTCCTCACTGCATTTAAAATGCTGTTGAAACTGTGTATTTTGTAGATAACTGGGCAAACATAGAAAATGTGAGACATATTCAAGTTTTTTAGGGATACTGCCAGATTACATTTTCAGTTGAAGTTGAATATCCGAACAGTTTATCACAAACTTGACTATTTTGTAGCGATGTACTGTTTAGTCGATTGACAAAAAGCTACAACACCAAAAAGATAAATTCATTTGCCACCCTCGTCAGTTATAAAACCCAGTAACAGGGTGTGGACACAATAAAAGCAACACCACATGCACGCACGCATGCACGCACACACACACACAGATGCACAACAGATCTGAAATGAATGCTTGTGGGGCTTATAATGTTACATATCTCTCAAGACTCAAAAGTGCAAGAGATCGATACAAGTCTGTGCTCATTTTAGAGGCAATTGTATTATTAATTGTGTTCACTACTGGTGCATTATTTTTCCAGCAGCTTTTTGTTATCTTACCAGACACTTTTAAAATACAATTTGGAATACACAATGATGGCTGTCTGGTTTCAAAGATTAAGGTAACCTAATTTACAAGCCAGTGTTGCTGACAGAAGTCAACCGGACTGTTATCAGAGAGAGACACTTCTGGTCGGGGTGCATGAGGAACAGCAGAGTATTATTGCTGCAGGAATGTGGCAGGGGGATTTCAGAAGCTGCTCCTTGGAAATCTATATTGCTGAGCTCAGGAGCTGAAGTTTATCTTTGGGGTGGTTATTTGAGCTTGCTGCCCCTAAACCGCTAAGCAAACATCTTACCTGAAACCTGTTTTTATTTGTGTGGCATTTTGTTTTTAAGATTCTTCATGCCTCAAAGTGAGCAACCCCATTGTTTATAAGTCTGCAAGGGTGAAATTAGAGTGTGTTTTTTCAGACCGATGCAGATTTGACCTTTCACTGCTTTAACATTTACTGGAAGTTAAACGAATATATAATCCAAAGTCGGTACCAACACAGCTTCCAAACAAAGTTGTAATATTTTTTTCTTTTGCTACAACACAGAATCATGTCGTCTTTTATATCTAGGTGTTTGAGATGAAAGTGAGATGAAAGTTGGTTACTTGCTAGATAACTGAAGTTTTTTCTTTACTATCCATCATGAGATATTAAAATGATTTAATAAACAAGCCATATCTGCCATTAAACCTGCAACAGGTTAAACCCAAATGCCTGCAGTATACTCTGGTTAAATATGTATGTCATCCTAAATCTTAGAAATTGTTGCAGTGAAAATTCAAATTAAAGTGGAGAATCAAAACCCCTTTATCCAAACGTCTAATCTGAATTATTCTCCTCTCTTCTCTCTAAAGGTTCAACATCCTCATTAATTAGTTACCTCACAGTACTGGTTTGGGCGTCAACATGGGTCGCTGGGATCACTCCTCCCTCCTGTCCCCTGCCCTGAGGCTAGCTGTCGTCACTGTTATTCTCCTCCTCGAGCTCCATCCTTCATTGGCTGGCGCTCCCCCTGAGCAGAGCTTGGGTGGCTCCGTTTCGGCGGTATCAACTAATAAAACTGAATGCAGCAAAGCTGAGGCATGCCAAAAGGGCGTGATCCTTCCTATTTGGGAGCCCCAAAACCCGTCATTTGGTGACAAAGTGGCCCGGGCAACAGTTTACTTTGTGGCTCTGATCTACATGTTCCTGGGTGTGTCAATCATCGCAGACCGTTTTATGGCATCAATAGAGGTCATCACGTCACAGGAAAAGGAGATCACCATCAAGAAACCCAACGGGGAAACCACCACCACCACGGTTCGGATCTGGAACGAGACTGTCTCCAATCTCACCCTCATGGCTCTGGGCTCTTCGGCTCCTGAGATCCTGCTGTCCGTCATAGAAGTCATAGGTCATAAGTTCCAGGCTGGCACGCTGGGCCCCTCCACCATTGTGGGCTCTGCGGCGTTCAACATGTTTGTCATCATCGGGCTTTGTGTGTATGTCGTGCCCGACGGCGAGACAAGGAAGGTCAAGCATCTCCGCGTCTTCTTTGTCACGGCCACCTGGAGTATCTTCGCCTATATTTGGCTCTACCTGATCCTGGCCGTGATCTCGCCTGGTGTTGTACAGGTGTGGGAGGGGCTGCTCACGTTCTTCTTCTTCCCCATCTGTGTGTTGTTTGCCTGGGTGGCCGACCGCCGTCTGCTGTTCTACAAGTACGTGTACAAGCGCTACCGCACTGGCAAGCAGCGTGGGATGATCATCGAGACCGAGGGAGACCGTCCACTTCCTTCCAAGGTATGCTCAGAGGAATTACTACTAGAGATGCACCGATTACAACTTTCTAGGCTGATTCCGATTTCCGATTTTCTTTGAGTTAGGCCAGCCGATACCGATTTTAGCCGATTCCGATTTCATTTTTTCTAACCACTTAACAGCACACACAAATATGTATTTTCTATCTTTTCTTTAATAGAACATTTTGCACAGAACATAGAAACATTTTTGAACAGATACTGGATCACTATAAAATAGAACTACAGTATATAAATGACTCCTGGTGTGGGAAATTCACACACATCTAAAGTGCAATGTTAGAACCATTTCCTTCTTTTCACATCCAATATCAAACTAAAAAATTTTTATTTTGGTGTCGTCCCTCCATGCCCTACTTTTTCCTTGCAGGTGTTGCATATTGCAAACTTGTTATCTTCTGCACACACGCTGAAAATTTTCCAAACAGCTGACATGTTGCAGGTTAATTCCCGAGGTTCCCTACATGTGCGAGAATAGCACGGACACGCGCTTCACACCGCGAGCGGGTACGCGCGACACACGGTGGAAAAGTTGAGCGAAAAGAAAAAGACTGTGCTGTCGTGTCCGTGTGTGCGTGCGTCCTTGAGAACTGTAACTTTTATAACTTATGTTGTCAGTTACTTTTACCATGTTCCCTCCCAGATCTCACCAATCACTTTGGGTAGTCCAATGTTTTCAGAAAAAACATAAATGACAGAACAACGTTATAATAAATCTGAATGTACCTTTTAATATTCATTCAAAGCAAAAGACCAACTGAAATTATATATGACATACATTTTTACAGTTTCATACCTGAAAAACCTATCACTTAAAACATACGCTACTGGTGTTATCATCCTTATTACTACCAATCATTAGATGCTTGATTTTTACTACTACTTCTGGTCCCAATATCATTTCTAGTACTCTTTCATTTCAATTAGGCTGAATCTAACATGCTAAAGTATTTAGATTTTTTAACTTGAAATGTAGGGATATCCTTTGAACAGTAAATATTTTGTCAACACGAAAAATCCTACCCTTTCTTATTCCCCACCAGAAATCACTCTATGATGGTGATGGTGATGGTGATGATGGCGATAACACATTAGAAAGCCACTAGTTTTTTCTGTAATCCTGCTGACAGGCAGAACAAACCGAACCAAAAACACAAGCTCCTTGGCAAAGGGGAATAAATCTCCCTTCATTAATGTCTTTTTAAATAACAGTGATGCTGGGAGCTCTCTTTCCCAAAGGCGTATCAGTTAGAGAACAGCCGACCAGTAAAAATTAATTAAGCTGTCCTCATCCAAACATGCGGTGGAAAAAACAATGGAGCAGATAAGGCGCTCTGTGTAGGCGGAATTGAGTTCATGAGTAACGTGTATCTGAAACAATTATCTGTATTACTGAATGGAATTCTGCCAAGGTAAACTCATGCCATAAAGCATATTACTGCAAACACACACACACACACACAGATACTTTTTAAGTATTGCCACTTTTTAATTTCCTGTTTTGATTACCATCTGATGCTTTGTGTTATGTCCAAATTTCTAATTACATTTTGGTGTAGGGTATATTTATTTACCACTCAGTTAATTTAGAGTCACTCAGTGTCTTTTCTTCTATTTCCCTCATTTGTTTGTGCTCCATTAGTACATGAAGAGCACTTTCATCTCAACTTCTCGCTAAAAGAAATCACTGAATCAAAACCAAGTGTCCCTGAGGGGAAATCCTAATAATTCATAAGTTATAAATTGCCATTGTGCTTAAAGAGCTAAAAGACATTTCATCAATACAACTGCACTCAAAGAAAGCAGGCTTTCAATGAATAACAAGCAAGCTACTCTGAGAGAAACAAGTGGCATATTGTTAACATGTCTAATGAAAGCTGATGCTACTATCTGCTTGTCACACATGCATGTCTTTAACAAAACAAAGGAATGCACCTGTAACTATGATATGACTTACACCGAAACCACAGAAACTATACATTTTTACCTTTCTTTGCATGGTTGTTGAAGGCCATTCTTGGTACACACCCAGTTCTCAATAAACCTCCATGATAGCACCATACATGGTTTTGCCTTGCAATTTGACATCCTGCTCCAAAGCCTCAAATCAATGTTACTGATTAAATTGCTTTATTTCCCGTCATAAGGTGGACATTGAGATGGATGGGAAGATGCTGAACTCTCATGGTGTTGACTTCCTGGATGGTACGCTGGGTTTGGAAATAGATGAGAAGGATCTGGATGAGGAGGAGACCCGGAGAGACATGGCTAAGATCCTGAAGGAGCTCAAGCAGAAACACCCTGACAAGGAGGTGAGTAACAATGTCAAAAGGATCTCACATTAGAGAGCAGAAAAACATTCTGTCCGTGCTGCTCCTGTCGGGGTTGTTTTCGTCAGTGTTGTTTCTTTATCACAGATTTATCGAAATCGCAAGATGGACTAGTGCAATATCCAAATCGCAGTGGGGCGCAACTGTTTGTTAAAGGCAAAATGTGTCAAACCATTCTGAATTTAGTAATGTGGTGCAGCAGAGACGTCCCAGCCTTCAAATCATATCCTACAGACTAAAGAAAAAATCTTGGTTTATTACAGATCCTCGCAAAAATCACACTGTAATCATTTTAATTTCTTTTAATTTCTTTAAAATTGAAAATGAGAATGATGATACAAAAATGATCATTCCCTCCAATATCGTATATCATATTGCAATTGCAACATCAGTCAAACTAATCGCAATTAGATATTTTCCTCATATTGTGCAGCCCTACTATATGCTTCAGTTATCACAGTGATTCTGGTGATGAATACAGCTAAGGTCTCATCACAACCTCCTAAATTGATTTGATAATGATACATCAAAAAAAAGAAAATTGCTAAGGAATAGTCCAGTTTTGACATTGGTAATGTGTATCTGTCTAGGCATGATAAACATATATAGATAAACACATAGAAACATATAGAAAATAGGTATTTGTGTCATTACTGCAGTCTTTCGACATAGTGATAGAGTCTTACAGTGCCTACTTGTATCATATACAGTCCAGACAGTAAGATATCACATCTGTGTGTACAGGATGGAAGAGGTGTAATGGAAAGTATAGCATGTGTCCTCTATCAGCTACACTAACTACATGGATTAGGAATTATGGAGATCCTACCTTGATTTAGCAGATTCAAGAAAATTCCTCAATGTGATTATTTCAAAAATCTAAACCTGAGCTGATAAATAAAAGTAACATGGGACTAGAATCTAGTATGCTCGCCATAAAAACAATTATTCCCTCCTCCCCTCCTCCCCTCCCCCCACTGTGTCTATCTTTGCAGACCTTTGTATTTGAAAAACAACAACAAATTGTTGTTGTCAAATGTGGTGTGATGCAGTTAATTTTTATTCAGTGCTTCTCTTATTGTCTGGACAAGGCTTAATGCTAAAAAGCATAATGCAAGCATCAAAACAAGCTGCTGAAATGACAATTCTTACATGCATGAGAGCCTGCTAAATAGGTTTTTACGCCTGTGCTCTCATCTCTAAATGGATTAACAATGAAGCTGATTAACCTGTTGTCAAAAACAAGTATTTGCCTCACAGTCACATTTTGACATCAAGTGCTTTCCACCAAGCAGTCCGGTTCAGTTCGTTGCACAGTATAACAATTATTTTTGCATTTCCATTGTCAAAAGTTGTGAATGGTACCAATAGAACCGTTCCATTCCGTCCCGTTTTTTCGTTAGCCCTTTGTTAGCACAGACCACCTAGCACACTGGTTCGACACTACAATGTGGACCTACAAACGCTGCAGTCCGTTGATTTTGGTGAAGAGGAAATACAATGAGAGCTGGATGGAGCAGTGAGGAGTAATATGTTTTTTTAGCTCGTTTCTCAGCGCATGGCTGTCCAAGACATCTAGACTACTGTTTGGGGTGGATGGAAACGCAAAAAATAACCAGTTTTTAGGTACATATCCGTAATGGTCACGTAATAAGGTACTGTACTATATCAAAAAGTCGGAAACGTGGCTTTAGAACAGAGACTCTGGACTGTAACTATGTTTAGCCTCTTTAACATCACCAACTTTAGTTCAACCCATAAAGGCTTTTAATTGGCTCAGATGTTTCTCCAACCAAGAGAAAAAGTAATTCACCTGATCTCCTCCAGTAATTTACTGATAGGAGAGGAATACTAGTGGGGTGAGGAAGGCATGGAAAGGAGGAATAGTGACAAAACCATGGGATCAACTTAATAATTCAGTGCATTTTTCAGGGATATCTAAGCAGCAGCTTGCTGTCATGGGAGCTTGACTTCTCTACTTAAGACATTACCAAGCTGTTCATGTACCTCTTGGCATATCATTTATAGCTGTGTAAGGCCTAAAATTTAGATAATCTCATGGATATTCCTGAGTGTAGCATATTCCTTAGTGTAACTAAATCACAGACACTGTTGATGGAAATTATCTGACATAACAGTATGACTCATTAAGATCTTTTTACTGATTTTAATGTTAGATTTACCCACTCGACACGTCATTAAATCTTGTTTATCCAGACAAGCTAGATGAAACTCTGTGAATCAGCCAGACGAGGTCAATGTTAAACAAGTTGTCAGAGAAGCCATTCTTTCCCTCAATAGAAGATACTACACCTGCCATCTGGGGTCTAGATTTCTGGTGGATTTTAGATGGAGCAACATTTTAAAACAACTGCCATGTCCACTGATCATGCTTGTGTGCTTTTATCTTACTAGGTGGAACAACTCATTGAACTGGCCAACTACCAAGTCCTGAGCCAGCAGCAGAAGAGCCGCGCTTTTTATCGATGCCAGGCCACCCGGCTGATGACAGGTGCTGGCAACATCCTGAAGAAACATGCCGCCGATCAGGCTCGAAAGGCCGTCAGCATGCAGGAGGTTCGCGCTGATGCTGGTGATAACGACCCCATCTCTAAGATCTTTTTTGAGCCCAGTTCTTACCAGTGCCTTGAGAACTGCGGCACAGTGGCGGTGAACGTGATGCGACGTGGTGGCGATTTGGGCAAAACCATTTCTGTGGACTACCGAACAGAAGACGGCACCGCCAACGCTGGCTCGGACTACGAGTTCACTGAGGGCGTGGTGATCTTCAAGGCTGGTGAGACAATGAAGGAGATCCGTGTGGGTATCATTGACGATGACATCTTTGAAGAGGATGAAAACTTCCTGATTCACCTTTCCAATGTCAAGGTGTTGACATCAGAAGGCGAGGAGCCCGAGGAAGGCGAGTCAGCTAATCACGTGGACTCGATAGCGTGTCTCGGCCTACCCTCCACAGCGTCCGTTACCATCTTTGATGACGACCACGCCGGCATCTTTACGTTTGAGGAGCCTGTATTCCATGTGAGCGAGAGTGTTGGCACCATGGAGGTGAAGGTGCTGAGAACGTCGGGGGCTCGTGGCGTGGTCATGTTGCCGTTCAAGACAGTGGAGGGAACAGCGCGAGGTGGCGGAGAGGACTTCGAAGATGTTCACGGCATCCTGGAATTTCAGAACGACGAGATCTTGTGAGTAACTTTGATCAATCCACCTTTAAATTTGAATAGTAAATGTTAATTTTATTCATGCATATTTATCAGCTTCACTGTCATTATCTGTTTTCCTTGATTGTTTCCCATGCTCTGTATCAGTGTGATGTTGCAAATGTTTATGCTGATTATGTGAGAAAGTGAGGGTGTGAGTGTGATGTGGTGGTCATGATGAGCGGCGAGGACTGCTCATTGGGGACAAAATCAACAATTCCCCAACCCTTTTCAACTTCTCTCTACTTTGACTCATTCACTCTCTTCTTTTATCTTCATCAGTCTGTTAATTCATCTTTGCTTTGGAATATGTTTTGCTGCCGTTTTAGTCCTCTGTGGGTTTTATTGATTTCTACTCACTGTATTGCTGTATAGTCAGCACAGTAGGGTTAGCTTGTAAATTGAGGAGCCAAGAAGTTGGGAAACTGGGTTATTTGTTGGAAAGTTGAATGTTAAGTAGATGGAATATCAGGACATGGAAATTGAATAAGAAGTGTTGAAGTTCCCTTCAGCAAGGCACTTAAGGGAAACCCTACATGAGCTGGTTGCCAGATCAGTACATGAATTTAACAAGTAGCAGGGAATCAGGGCAGTGCTTAGAAGGAGCATCTATCTAGTCAACTTAATTGGATACACAAAGGCTTTTAAAAAATGTCAGTTGCCCTTTTAGGTGGCTTTGTACTGCGTGAGAACATCCCAGAGCAACCACTCAGGCACTCACACAGCCAGCTAGCGGCTTATTTTGTTGTTTTGTTCTGTGTGAAAAGAACTTGAAACTCCATTTAAAGATCCCTGCTGTGGTGAAATGCCATAGCCACAGTTCAAAGCTCTTCTTAGCCAGACACAGAGGCCATATTATCTGCTGGTGACTCACGGTGAGGTCCATGATTGCTATTTGACCATGTTTCAGGAGGCCTTTTACAACAGTGGTGATTTTGCTCACAGCCAGCGACTTTGGCCTGAGACTGTGTGTGTGTGTGTGTGTGTGTGTGTGTGTGTGTGTGTGTGTGTGTGTGTGTGTGTGTGTGTGTGTGTGTGTGTGTGTGTGTGTGTGTGTGTGTGTGTGTGTGTGTGTGTGTGTTTTCTGGACAGTAGCTGGTAATATGAGACTCAAATGTCGACTCATTAGTTGACTCAATACTGATGTAGTAATAAGAATGCATTCGTGTATGTTAAAATGTCTTAACTGTGTTAATGGTAAATAAACATCAAGCTCACAGTGTCATGAATGTTACACACAGGCTGTTATTGCATTTCTAATGCAATAACAACAGGATCAGTGCACATTTACTTTCTTTTACAGTAGGTCCATGTTGTCAGTATATTGCTGTGGTTCATAGCAATGCACACATGTACATGTATACTTAAGACACATATACTCTCTGTATGGCAACGTTCTCCCAATGAGAGGTCAAGTTGCTTTTTTCACAAAACACTCAACTGGTGCCAAATGATTGTTTTCTATTACTCTTTCTCTTAAACAGCAGGGTGGGCGTTTTCACAATGTCACCACAAATTACTGTTTGCAGTAAAGCCTTCTCATGGTGGCCTAGTCCTGTTGGGCTTGTAACTTTAGCAAGAGTACAATAAACTTCACAGCTTCCAGCAGTCGGCCTTCTTTATTGTTTGGGCCACTTGCTAGTTTATGGGAGTTGTCAGCAGGCTTGAAGAATACCTTGGACCAATTGGACCAAATTATTATCACAGAAGATTGGCTAAATGAATATCTTTTGAAAAGACGTTTCTGTGTCTTCTTGGAAAGCTTGAGGTTGGGAACTCATGCTGCTGTGGCCCTGTAAAGCTGACTGAGATATTGGATGTGGGACTATAGAAATAAATTAGACTTCACTAGGTTTAGATATACAGTGGGGAGGAAATGTAGAGCTCCATCTGTTTTTAGCTGGCAGGCATCAGTTGTTAGTTGCAGAAGTTTGCCTTGGAAACCAAAAGTTTACAGTGCTTGTTTGGAAATGTCCTAATTGTTTGTGAGGAAGGAGGTTTGTAATGACGAATCAATGAACTCAAGTGTGCTGTCATGATGAATGAATGGTAAAGGTGCTGTCGTAGTAACAGTAGTCTAAAACTTTCTCTATCTATCTGTCTCCCTTCCTTCTGTTTTTGGTCAGATTTGAAGCAGATGTCTGCAAGGCTGGCTTTTTCAGCCTGTGGCAGAGTTTCCATAGCTTACAGCTCTCACAGCCAGGACTAAGTGGGTTTTAATAACAGTCCAAATCAAATGATGGACTGTCCTTCCTGCTATCATGGTTACTGTGTGTGTATTCTCTTGTGTACATGTGGTTGTTTCCTAGAAGAAAGACCCAGCCGTGAAGCAGAAACTAGTGCCTGAAGTGGAAAGCATTTTGACCACATCTACATGTAGGGATGTCACGATACCAAAAATCTAGTAGTCTGTACCGATACCACCAAAAGTACACGATACTCGATAACAAAGTCAATTCCACAGTGTGTAAAAAAAGAAAGTAAAAAAGAATAATACTTATACATCAATTCAATTTATTTAAACATTTGAACATTATAAAAAAAAAATAGTGGCAACTACAGATGTTGCATGATACTAGAAATGTAGTCATCAATACCAATACCAGTGAAATCATAATCATAATTTTTAATACCTAATTCGATACCACAGTAAAAAACAAAACAGTAAATCTCATGTCTTTCTTAATAACTTGTACAGTGCAGGGCTCCAGACTGCAACCAAATGGTCGTATTTTGCGACCAAAATTTGAGAGTGTGCGACTGAATTTTACATCTAGTCGCAAATGTCCGACCAGTAAATTTTGGAAAAAAAACTTTTTTTACACGTTAAACGTTGAAATTTCGGTACCTGAGAGCACGTACGCGCAAGCTTATCTGTCCAAAATTGACTGTTGACTTTGTTGAAGTCACAGTGAGTCATGGACATGCCGATAAAGTGGTTTCAAGTGTGGTTACAGTTTTTCAAAACTTCACGCAGACGGCGTTTGCTGCGATATGATATTAATGGCGAGCTGAAAGCGGTCGCGGTGCTGTTGATGTTACACTTCCTCGGAGAAGAGCAGGCACAACAGTGGTTTCTATGCCCTGGTGACTGACTGACAGGCTGAGGTTGCAAGGCAAGGCAACTTTATTTCTACAGCTCCTTTTTAGCAACAAGGCAATTCAAAGTGCTTTACATGAAACATTAACGAGCAATTAAAAACGGTCATGTTGAAAATAAAACGGGCTAAAAAATAATATACAAATACAATAATAAAACAAAATATATATTTACTTTTTTACTGTCATGACAGCGATGGGGCTGTCAGTTTACCTTCTATGTTGCATCTTCAAAAGTGACACTGAATTTGAAACAGCACACTGTAATTTCTGCATCTATTATCAAAGTATTTATTAGTAATACAGTGGAAATTAGTAGAAATGTGAATATTTGGTTAGCATATTGATTTACGGTGTGTGCCCCTAAATTTTCTGGTTTTGCCCCTAAAATTTTCAGGAGGGGGCCACTGTGCTCCTAGTGAAAAAAGTTAGACTGGAGCTCTGCAGTACCAGTCAAAAGTTTGGACACGCTTTCAAGGAAATGAGAAAGCGTGTCCAAACTTTTGACTTGTACTGTATTATAGGATAACACTTGAGGGGAGGCTGGGGGGGTTCTGTGCCTGTTTTGTTCTTTTGTTCGTTACTGTTTTGGTGTGGAGTGGAGGTGTTTGAGTAGAGGGGGCAAGAACAGCGTGATTTACATGTAATCTGGAGAAAACGCCAGTCTTTGCTGCTCTGATGCCTGGCATCACTACACAGCCAGTGTACGGTAACGTCTTCCATGAGTTCACCCAGAACGCCCAGACAGCAAGCATGTTTAGTTACGTGTGTTTCTCTCTGCCGTTGTGGTTTTTCACATAGAACCGGGCTGGATAAAGTTAACTTAACTAACGTTATAGAGGTCCCCCAAAAACGAGCACTAAAGTTGGCTAAATGTCAGCTATCGTAGCTAGCGTTAGGCTGTGACAGCCAACGGCAGAGAGAAACAGACTTACTTTCTGATTGGGAGCTCTAGGTAAGGTGGTGAAAGCCGTTGCTGTAGATGTAACGTTACGGTAAAGCCATGCATGGAGATGAGGCGCTCTGTTTTTCTGTGCTGGTCGGCGTTCATCTTCTTCTCCAGCATTTAGCAGAGACTAGAACACTTGTAGGCGTATATTGCCCCCGTCAGGTCCAGAAGAATTGCATTCCCCGGTACCTACGGTACTGTAGAAAGAAGTTTGGTACTGACTTGGTACCAAAGTACCGGTTGTTGTCACAGCCCTAAGGTAGAGGCCATTTTGTAACCAGAAAATCACAAGTTTCATTACGGCACAGTGTCCCTCAACCATTTAATCTCTAACTGCCCCTCTAAATCATCCATGGTAAATTTTTGATATGATCTTTAATGGTTCAAAATGGTTGCCATTACATGAAGTAGCCTAATGTGTGATATAAAAGGACCATGGTGGTATTTTGTTAACCTGATTTAGCCCATTACAAATACTGTGACATTACTGCTGACCATTTTCTAAAGCTAAAGTTAGTTGGTGGGATAACGGGCACATCTTTTAATGATACATATAAGTTTCCAAGCTTTTAAGGGCATACAGTAGGTAGGAAGTAGGAAAATGCTTGGCTGTGCTTTGTCTTCTGGGTAAAGTTTCACACCTTTAATGTGACGCAAAATAAAAATAGCTGTTGTGGACAGAAACTGCAAGATCAGTAAACAAGCGTATAACAATTAGGACACAGTAAAGAATATTCACTAAATATACTGCCACATGCCAGAGTATTTATAGCCTAAAGAAATTTGCAACGCTTGTCCAAGGATAAGCTTTTTTTCCCATAGAAATACATAGTGTATATCATCAATAAGCCGCTGGGGCCCTGAGTATGTCCCTATAGGGAAAAGCAGAGGACGTTTTTGCTTCTAAGAAAAAAAGGAATTAGAAAATAGCTGATCTAAATTGGATTGCCTCCAGCATAATTTTACCCTGATTCTGTTTTTCTGATGGAGATGGAGGGGGGGGAGAGAGAGAGAGAGAGAGAGAGAGAGAGAGAGAGAGAGAGAGAGAGAGAGAGAGAGAGAGAGAGAGAGAGAGAGAGAGAGAGAGAGAGAGAGAGAGAGAGAGAGAGAGAGAGAGAAATGTAGGGAGGGTACAGTTATATAGATAAATGAGTGTGAATGGAGGCAGTGATGGGAGGAGGAGAGAGAAGGGAGAAAAGTTATGAACCTCTTAAAGGTTTGGACTTTTCCGTACTTACCATCCCTGTTTGTTTTTTTCCATTTTACCTACTCCTCCATACCCTTACATTTCTATTTCTCGCTGTCCGTAAGAGGCCCAATGCAATTTGTCTCCGGAATAGTTTGTGAGGGCTTGTCTGGAGAAGAAGAGAGAGATGAAGAGGGATAGAGAAATAGATAGAGCACACGGACAACCCCACAGCACTCAGCACCGTCAAATTATTTCTGTATCTGTCAATGCACAATGTCACAGAAAATACCAGCTCCGACCTGTGTGTGTGTGTGTGTGTGTGTGTGTGTGTGTGTGTGTGTGTGTGTGTGTGTGTGTGTGTGTGTGTGTGTGTGTGTGTGTGTGTGTGTGTGTGTGTGTGTGTGTGTGTGTGTGTGTGTGTGTGTGTGTGTGTGTGTGTGTGTGTGTGTGTGTGTGTGTGTGTGTGTGTGTGTGTGTGTGTTCTGCTGTCCACCTTGTGGTTTAATGCACCAATACAGTTGCTTGCTAGATTTTTGACACGCCTATTTTCTAGTACTACAATTACTTTCTGCTACTGTGATTGCAGCTACAACTACACTGCCATTTTTATTACCACGGTTATTGCTACTGCAACAACTGATACTACTATAGCTGCATCTTTTACTGTTTACCATTATACAGTGAGTGTTATTATTACTATTAGTACTACTGCTCCCTCAGGGAGGACCCAGTTTGTTTTGCTCTCCCATATTATAGATCCAAGACAAAACTGACAGACGAGTGGGACTGAGAGAGAGAACAACTCACAATTACAAATCTGTCTGCTAATTCAGCACCACGGACAGCGCCATGGAGTTATCCAAAACATAGCACAGTTGGGCTACTGATATTTCAGAGCCATGTTCGGGGCCATAGGTTCTAAATCTCTTTCTCTAAATCTCAGGCAGATAAAAGGGTCAGGCAGAAATACTAACAACATATTCAACTTAGGGCTGGACCTCGAATATTCGTTTGGTGGGTTGGTATTCGATTTGAAAAAAATTACACAATTATACAATTTTCTTATATAGCCTAGCCATTTTAATAGGATGGACAACCCAACCTCGTTATACTTAATAAATATATTTGCTTCTTCTTGGATTACTAAAGTGTTCCTGCAGCGGGAGTATTCTCTGGCTAGAGTGCAGAACAGCGCAGTTTGCATGGACAGAAGTGCATGCCTGAGCTTGTATTTTGGGTTAAGCTGCGTTGCTTTGACATTGTGGAAAATAAAATAATAGAAACAAAATGTATTTACCCGTTATTATGAATCTAAATTAATCTACTGCGTAATATAGGAGACTTTGAGATTTTACTGGGACGTCACCTCACATGCCGCCGTTAAAACGCCCATGAGTTGAACCTCATTACCGTCACGATTCAGCGAAAAGAAGACAAAAATGCCGAAGACTTCATCTGTGTGGGAGAATTTTAAAGTAAGTGAGGACAAGACAAAGGCAGAGTGTCAAATATGCAATTTGAAACTGGCCTGCCACAACAGCACATCATGCTTGAGAAATGAGTTCTGTAAGTAGAACGAGCTGCTTTTATCTGCCATTTACACGTGATAAAAATGTGCACTTAATTTTCATGGAAAATAACGTGACTTGCGAATAGGCTACGGCAGTTAATGACGAACAGTAAAAACGTAGCCTACTGTAGTAACGGGACTGTGTCCTGCAACAACAAAGCAGTTGCTTCATCTCACTTGTCTCTTTTACCGTGAAAAAAAGCTGCCTTCAGGTGCGGTTTGGAAATGTTGGTTTCCCCCGCCGCTGCGGCCGCCACCGAAGCTTCAAATATTCGCTGTTGAAAAGCACCGAAGCTTCGAAGATCAAAAACTGGTATTCGGTACAGCCCTAATTCAACTAAACAACCCATCTGACCCTGGCAGGTTAACAAGGGGAATGTGTTTTGGTCATTTTACTAACAAGGGGGATGGTAAATCACCTACAGCTTACGCTTCTAAAACCATTAAAATAGCGCAAAAATGTCAATCTTTTAACAAGTCATGTAGTTGATCATTTTGTACAACAAAATTTATTTTCTTGGTGTGATTTTGCCTGTCACTAATACAAATTGATTTGTTTCAAGAGTGAATGTGGCACTTGTCAGCCTTCTTTAAATGTTAGCTGTCCAAAGAAAATTGTCTAATTGTGCATACCCAGAGCACAGGGAGTGAAGTGATAATTCTAGGCTGGATTTGTGAGGTTATAATGAAGTATAATGTAATTAATAAATAATTACATACAACTCAAACAATGGAAACTGGAGTTAGGTAGAAATATTTTACACCAGTGGCTCTTAAAGTGATGGTTCGGAGTAATTTCACCCTAGGGTCCTTTGCACCGTGACCTCGAGCCAAACACCCCCCCAGAAGCTTTTTTCACCTGGGTCGAACATTGGGAGAGTTAGCGTAGCGTTATCAGCTGAATAGCTTAGCGCAGGGGCTAATGGATCCGAAGTGTCTCTTAACATTACCCCACTAATAATGCCCGAAATGATACCAAACGTCTACAGTAGTACAAATAGGTTATGCTCTCATAAAACGATGGATTGTAAAGTTTGTAAGTACACCAGAAGTTTATGAACACTTGCCTGCTGGCTTCTGCTCTCTGCTGTTGTTGTTGCTGCTCTAAGACGAGTGCTTAGGGCCGTCTACAAATTACAACACCGAAAAGAGATGCAACAAAAATATTTTTTAATTTCACTTATTTTTTAAAGTAAGTACTGTAGAATAACTAGCAGGAGACAAGTTATAATTGAGGTAAGTTTGGAGACATTACCTAATTTAATCATTAAATTAATAAATATTTTTGTTGCATCTCTTTTCGGTGTTGTAATTTGTAGACGGCCCTAAGCACTCTTACTGCCCGGTAGTAACAGCAGCAGCAGCACAGAGCAGAAGCCAGCAGGCAAGTGTTCATAAACTTCTGGAAATAACTTTACAATCCATCGTTTTATGAGAGCATAACCTATTTGTACTAGTGTAGAAGTTTGGTATAATTTCGGGCATTATTAGTGGGGTAATGTTAAGAGACACTTCAGATCCATTAGCCCCTGCGCTAAGCTATTCAGCTGATAACGCTACTCTACGCTAACTCTCCCAATGTTCGACCCAGCTGAAAAAAGCTTCTGGGGGAGTGTTTGGCTCGAGGTCATGGTGCAAAGGACCCTAGGGTGAAATTACTCCGAACCATCACTTTAACTTTGTGTTACGTTCAAACAAAAATCATGTTTTAAGATCAATATCAGACTTTAGTCTTTATTAGACAATAACAGTACTACTATAGCACTATAGTACTACTGTTCATATGCATCTACTACACACTATCATACCTGTCACATGTTCAACAGTTTTATCCAGAGCACCTTCCAGCAACCAAAGTGGCTCAATTTTTTTTATAGATGGTCCTAATGGAATTACCAGACCACTTAATATAAAATAGGTCAGCAATTCAACTTTCTTTTTTTTCCATAGCTGTTGCATTGAAACTATATTTTTTTGACCGAGACAAGGACAGACATGTTTAATACCTGTCATGCCAGTATCATGTTGGTCTGTAAAATTTACAATAACCCACCCAGTGCTGTATGGTTAATTAGTTATAAATGAAGCTGTACAAAAGCCCATCAGCTATGTGCAGTGTTTCCAAGCCAATTACCCTGTTTTACACAAACAGACACATTAAGGTCAAATGAGTTAAGAAAACATTGATTGACACACATTGATTGACACACATTTATGCACACATGCATACTCACACAGGTACTTGCACCCTACTTACACATATGCACACCTTGGTTCTACACACACTCATGCAGAAAAACAGCACAAACCAGATCACACATGCACTTGTTTTGCTATAGCTTGGTTTTGACTTGTACTCAGTCACATTTTGACCCTGTGAGGTAGTAAATACATGGATCACACACACAAACATGGAGCCAATTATACAATTTCCATAAACAGGCAGCTAGTGGAGAAACATGGTACAGTCGAGAATCAAATTAGGCTCCCTCCTACACACACACACACACACACACACACACACACACACACACACACACACACACACACACACACACACACACACACACACACACACACACACACACACACACACAGAAGCAGCAGACTGGGACTTCACACTCCAATAACCAGCACAAATTGGCCTTTTTAGATGCATGCTTAGAAGCTATAGGACCGTGGGTTGTGTGTGTAGGCCTATGTGGTGTACGTGCAGTAATACATACTTTTGCATATGAGCATGCATGTGTGTACAAATATAGTCATTGTGCAGATAAGAGTGGATTTGGTTTTGTCGGAACTCTAAAATGGCATTTTGTTTGTGTTCAGGGTAAGGTGATGTGGCTTGTCGACTTGAAAGATTGTCACATTTGCCCTAAGTGAAACATCATAATAGTGTAGAGGGAGGTGATTTCAGATGCTGTTTGACCATACGACAAGCACTTAGCACTTAGTTTAGACTAAAGCACATTTAAAGACCTTTTAAATCCTAAATTTTAATCACACAATGTTAAAATGTCTAGGCTCCACTTATAAAAATCTAATATGTTTGATATAATTGGATTGGATTTAGTTATAATATGCCTAATAGGCCTATAAACACACAGGAACAAAAAATCGCTTCAGCCACACACACTCACGCACGCACGCACACACACACACACACACACACACACATACACGTACATATACACACTCAAATCCTTCACACACTCCTATCAGTGAGGCAATAGATGGTAATGAGCCATGATGAGGTTTCTAGATCACACAACGCACACACATACACACTCCTTCCTTCTTTGACAGCATTATCATTAGTAAAAAAACACTGACTTAATTAGTCAAAAAAGAAGATAACAAGTGTTGTGGGAGAGCTACATTTTTGGGCCATTCCTTGTGTAGTGTCTTTGATTTGCATTTAATCTTTTGAACAGTAAAGCAAACTGTAAAATAATATCTGCGTGGTGCTTTATCCTCCTTACATTAATGCATAATAAAAACACGCACACACACACACACAGGTTGTGCCTTATAAGGTGTGCAGGTTGTGTTCTTGGGTTACAGAGTACATGGTATTTACACCTCTCTCACCTGCTATTGTGCGTGTGCTGCACAAGCTTGTATTAAAAGTGCATGCATTTGACTGAGAGCATGTGTCCGTGCATGTGTTTAACTGCTTAAATGATGCGCTGATTACTGTAGTGCTTGGATGTTAGACAAACTTTTATATTTTTTATGTTTTATAATGCAATGATTAGAAAGATAAATACATCAAATGGATAGTGAGAATAAGAGCTGTGAAGAATCAAGAGCTAAAGAGAAAGTGTAGTACACATGGTAGCAGCATGTGAGAGAGGAAAGAAAGTATAGAGACTGACATCATGTGTTGGCATCTTCTCACAACTCTTTCCGTGGAAGTCAGCTTTTATCTCGGGCAGGCTGCCACAATTTTTCTCATGAAGGAGAGTGCAATCAATGTTTCAAAATCTCTTGTCAAGATCATTAAGTAGTTGTTTGTGTGAGTTTTATTTCACTGTATACAATGCTAAAACAAACATTTTTAATTAACCTTCATTTTTAATGGAATAATGAGATAATTGAACACTGATTTTCAGTTGTACCACATGACTGTTCATATGAGTGTGAAAATTAGCCTATTCAGTCTTTTTTACTACAGTGAACAACATAATAAGGAGAAGAGAAGAGAAGAGAAGAGAGGTTAGCAGCTTGACAAATGAGCCCTAACCAGCTGCCTCCACGAAACACCATCGCCTTGGCAACCGCTGGGATGGAGCACGAGAGAGGAAGAAAAAGAGAGACTCTGAAGGAGATAGAGAAGGGATGCAGAGCGAGAGAGTGATAAAAGACATGAGAGGGAGAAAGAGGGTGGTCTGGTATAGAGGGATAGAGCGGAGGAGAGAAATATATAGACTGAGAGACCAGATGGGAAAGTACATTTTCTCGTTATTTGTTCCTATTGCTGCCAGATGTGTCCTCTCATTATGTTCAGATTCACTGATTTTGATCTATCAGTGCGAACAGGAGGGCATGAGTCATTTTGCAATAATGAAATGAGGATGCTTATTACTGCTGAACAACTACTTGATGCAATGTCAAAGTAATGCCACATGACATTTTGATATAAATGAATGTGCATTTTGTGACAACTTGTCATAAATTGACGAAACACGCATATTTAATGCAAGCTCTCACATACAGGAATGTGTGAATGGATGCATGTTTTTATTTCCAGTTTTAGAAGATCTTGGTAGTTATGAGTAAGATTCAAAGGAAAAAAACGTCACAGTACCACCCAAACTCTTTTATTTATCATTAACTTCTGTGGTTAGCTGCTTGGGAATTCAGGTGCCTGAAACAAGTATGTTTTTTTTTTTCTTTCTGGCATCTGTGGAGCTGTGGATCTTGCTCACTAACAACCAGGAAGGCGGGACTGCTAAAAGCAAAGCAGTGGATATAAATCTCTGTCAGATTTTCAAAGGAAGGACAAAAGGCTGATAGGTCTCTGTGTGCTCACACAGACATACACTGCATGTAAGTGCTGTTTTTACAGTCATAGTTTTTTATTGTGAAAAGCCAAAAGATAGAGCTTTATCTCACATCAGACAATGTTAGTCTTAAAGGATCATCCCCTAAAACAATGTGGCAAGTGGACTCTTGCTGTGAGGAGCAAACTTTAAGGATTGACTCTGCTTTGTCACGAGACCAGAATCAGTGATTACTTGCCTTGGTGCAGTGTCTTTTTTTATTGGTGGGCTTTAACCACCACATTGTAAGACCAAATAATGTCCAAATTTAGGCATCTTTTATTGCCAAGTATTATATTGTATTAAAAGGTCATATGTTAAATTAACCATTAAACTCTGCCATTTAGAGCAATTTAATGTTGATGAAGAGGCAGACATTAGCCAGATTCAAACTTCTGGCATCTCCACATCTATGGCCTATCTCTGTGCTCGTTACTTATCTACAAAGGAAGCGCTTTAATAGGAGCGCTGGTGTATTCCCTGGCCTGTCTGCCTGTCGGCCCTAAGTAGTTTGAAAATGGATGACTATGAGCAGGCTAATACTATTATGGTGATGTAAATTTTTTGGCGAGCGGGGCCTGTGATATTGGAACTGAATCTCAACGGGTTATTTATCCTCGACGTCAGTCACAGAGGCACCGCAGAGGCAGGAAGACTGCCGTGTGTGTGTGTGTGTGTGTGTGTGTGTGTGTGTGTGTGTGTGTGTGTGTGTGTGTGTGTGTGTGTGTGTGTGTGTGTGTGTGTGTGTGTGTGTGTGTGTGTGTGTGTGTGTGTGTGTGTGTGTGTGTGTGTGAAATTGGCAGGTCAATTGAAACTGATGTACCATCAATGTTTATGTCATGTTTTACTCCGGCTACCTGATACTTTGTTGGGTCCCTTAAGTACCTTAAGGTTTAGCTCAGGCTGGTAAAGCCTGTGGCCCAGGTCGTGTTCAGGTTTGGTTATTTTTGGGTTATGATGGCCTTATGTGTCATGTGTTTTAAGTAAGACACACAATGACCAGGAGGGAGAACTAAAGCATAGAGAGAGCATAGCCTCTGTCAGCTTGGCCAGCTAATGGGCAGTAGTGGATTTAAGGAAACTTGCTAAAGGCGACCGTCCCAAAATCCCCAGTCATTCAAGGAAGGCTTATTCATTGTGGGAACAATATAACCTGCATGACCATTCATCACCACTTATCACACCTTCACACAATTTTGTTTTGGATTATATGTGAACTGTCAAGTTCATATGGAAATAAGGTCAGGGTTTAGCAGCCAATATTGGGGACAAATTAAGTTGTTTAAGTAAAGCAAAAGGGATTTTTATTATTATTAAGACGCTACAGTGTCATAAGAAAAACTTTCAGTGTGCCCAAAACAATATTTTTCTCTGTACTGGAGGAACATCTAGACCTCGGAAGGGGATTTGAGTCAGGGATATAAGTCAGGAAGACAACAAACTCCAGTGTGTGTGTGTTGATTCAGTTTACACCGGTTTTACTTGTTCTTTTTTTCTCAGCATGCCGTTCTATTAGTGCAGTGTTGCTGCGGGTAACCGCGGCAATGGCTGGTGCAGTATGCGGTCAAACGCTGCCAGTTGTAGTGAAAGCTCAGACCATATCATGCTCTGCTGGGCCTTTCTTTCTATCTCTCTTTTTTTCTCTGCTGCTGATTGTACTGCACTGACAGAGAGAGAGGAGAGAGGGAAGAAGAGGGAGAGAAATCAATGGAGGTAAAGAAAAACTGGACTGGTACAGGAAGTACCGTGAAGAAATGAATGGAAAAGAGAGACAAGGGGGAAATGAAAGGGGAGCAGAAAGAGAGACATAGATAAACCAGTCTGAGAGAGAAACCAAGGCAGAAACAAATTCATCCTAAGTCCCCCTCCTTCCTATATGTCACAGTCTACAATCTCTCTCTGTTCATCCCTCCCTACATCTATTACACCCATTCAATTTGAGACTTTTGATTTGTGACTAAACTGCTAAACTAATAACACCCCCATCCACCTCAGCTGTAAATTTGTTTAAGTTCTAACAAATGGTAGTATGCCAACACACTACACTAAAATGCTTAACATACAGTACCTAATCATCAGTATGTTAGCATTGTCATTGTTAACATGTTAGCATGCTGGCATTAGTATTTAGCTCCAAGCACGGCTATGCCTAAGTATAGCCTCAAAGAGCAGCTAACATGGCTGTAGACAATTGTTCTTGTTAGACGCTGTTGGCATGTTCATTTGGAAACAGATGACCTTCCAGGTCCTTAGTGGTGGAAATAAGACAAAGGGGGAGTCAGTAAATGTCAAATGGCCTAAACCATTTCCTTGGCCCATCTCGAACACATCGCTAAATTGTTTTACGCTTTATTTTATGGACTCTTTTTAGTACATCTTTGCATAGCATAGGAAAGTAGAGAGTAACTTTTTTAAATGAGGTACTGTTCCTCTCTTCTCACTCGCTCCCTCTTCACCTCACTCCATCCTTAACTTTCACTGTGATAAACAGAGATGTCAGCGTGAGATCCAGCGGCACTAATAAATCCGCTACAATTTAATCGCACATGATAGCTGATGGATCGAACCTCTTAGCTGGAATACTGCTGTGTTTGTCTTTGTGCAATTTCCCTCACAAGATTCTCAAGTCATAGAGTATCTAAAAGTACTTCTCGGCTGTTTTTCTTCAGCTTCACTTCCCCCTTCATGCACCCTGTGTGACCATTTCATGTTTACAACACTTTAACATAGCCAGCATAGTTTTGGTCAGTTAGCAACAAGGGGAACTTTTCCAAAAAAGGATGAGACTATGTTTGGACTAAAGCTAATACAGATGGGTAGATGATGTAAAATGTCCACTGTTTGATTGAAGAATTTATACACAACTGCAGTTGGATTGTTGCAGTTGTTGTATTTAGGAGTAAGGGAAAAGAAAAGTAATGCATTAGCCACATGTTAGCAATTATGGAGGATAGGTAGAAAGATCTACATATATTCAAAATCCTCGTAAGGTGAATTGAAAGGAAAATGCATCAACACATTTAAATAAAACCTCAATGAACATAACCACAACCACACTGTGGGAATGTGGGAATAAACAAGCCGTTGCATGCTAATATTCTCTAAAATTCAAGACAAAAGATTTGGCATTTTTTTTCATTTTAATTAGTGTCCGTGTCAATCTTTGTTGATCTTGTATTGTAGCACATCTAGGCTTCGCTTTGCCAGACCTTCCTCCACAGTGCTGCGGAGGAGGGTCTGTTTAGTCCACATAGCATTCCGGGATGGGAGAAAAACGTGCTCTGGTTTATTGGCATGTCTATAAACCAATCACAATCGTCCTGAGCGGCGCTAAGCGCTCGACGGAAACCCATTGCCACTGCAAAATAGTCTCGGCAAGGAACTTGTTTTGGTGGAACGTGTAAATTCAAAAGTTGTTTTAGTCGTGCAACAGAATACTCAGATTGGCCAGATAGTCTAGCTAGCTGTCTGTCTGGATTTACCCTGCAGAGATCTGAGGAGCAGTTAACCATAGTCCTCATAAATCCACCGGAGTTTAAAATTCCAACACAAAGAAAGCAGAAGGTAACAGACATCCGGCCGAAAAGAGTGCATGCTGGGGGATTTCCGGCGGCAATGGACCAATCCTGGAAGTGGAACGTCGTAGATATAGCTATAACACATCAAAGCGAGCACTCTTACTTTGAAAGCAAGCCACTTCCTGCTACCACCCTGTGGCCACTGAGTAGTAGTTTCCATGGTTAAATAGTTTGTTAGTTTGCTGTGGTAGATGACACTTTTTTCAATTCTCTAATTAAATTCTGGCATAAAATGGACTACTCTGACCAATCACTGGATTATCAGAGAATTGACTGTAAATTCCCACCCCTAAAGGCCTGTTAATCATATGGTTGTTGGTTTAATTTCTAGGTTGAGTGAAAACAAACCGGGGCGGGAAAATAAATGATAACACCCTGATAAAAATGTGTTGCCAGTGGCCTAAATGTTTAGAGGAGTGGATTTGTTTTTGGAAGATGGCCAGGTCAAATCTTCAAATGAGCTGGGACAATGTGGGGAGGGTGAGTTGTCAACAACAATTAGTGAGGTTCCCTTTTGGTAATTAATCTTCCCATGTGCCCAGCAGCAGAGGCCTGCCATTGTCCTGGGCAGCTCCACATGTGGATTTTCCAGAATGTAAATGAGGCAGTTGCTGGGAAAAAGCAACTGTGCCTTGCTTGTCCTTGGATACACAGAGTCGAGGAAATCTGTAAGAGAATCCTCTCGTATGTTTAGTTTATCCGTTTTTCCTTTCTCAAACATGCATTAAAAATTCAATACTATACATTTCAGTTTTTCTCGCACTGCTCTCATTGCACCAAAACCCCTTTTTGTCTCTGATTTCACTCAGGCTTCTGTGGGAATATTCTGTTAATGAGAGCAGCAGAGAAATACATAGCAGTGCTAATGAGCTACAGGCCTGTGGAAAGTGAGACAAAAAAATCTGCACATTTGAAACTAATAGACAACATCTTATATAGACCCATTAGTAATACTAACAGTTTCAACAGTGTGGCATGGAACTTTAACTTCTATTTTTCTAATGAATAATTCAGTTAAAACTGATCTTCTTGGCTAGTCATTTCAATGTATCTCACTTAAGTAGATGATGTCTCCTTATTCTGCTCTACTTGATAATCTGTATGTTTGTATTTTATTGTCAGTTTAGCTATAATGCATGCTTGAATTGATTGGATAATAAACTGGTAATTTGGGGGTCTTGTGAATGATGTGTAAGCAGGAAGTTGGTGTAAACTATTTTCAAACCGTTTTAAGATTTTGTACAAGAAAGTAAAAGATAAGAAGTGATTCATGTGGAGCTGGGAATTGTAGGTGAATTAACTGGAAAATAATACAGCTAGTCTTTAAATGCAATGCTGGATTTTGGATTTTCTGCTGGATGAGGTATTTCTAGGCTAATCTCATGAAGCCCACATGCTGATACACAGTGATAAATCTAGTGATAAATCTATTCTTGGTGTGGAGTCCACTTGTGATCCAGCGCTGCACCTTCTCAACATTACATTGATAAAAAAAGAACACTCTGTGACATGTTTCTGTGGGGTGCATTACTTGAAAGGTTTAATAATCTAGATGAATCCAGTGAGCATAGCAAAAGTAGCAGAGTTAAGTAAGATATCTGAGGTGAGCTGAGAGCTGTGATAACCAAGTGGAAGTTAAACTGATTTGTGGTGTTTAGTGGCCCAATTCACTGCAATGGATTTGATGCAAGAGAGTGAGTCTTGCCTGGAGCTTTGCTGGATATATATATGTGATAGCAGTGGGAATAGTGCCCCCCCACACACACACACACACACTCCGCGCTCTTCTGATAGCTGCATTTGCTTGCTGCATGAAGAGAAGGGACACACCTTTCCCATGCTCCCTGGTTAAGTGCAGTGCTGGACAGTGAAGAACACACACACTCTCTCTCTCCCTCTCTTGCTACAGCAGCTGCAGTGTAAGATAATCTGTATGAGCTCCAATGTGCAGAATCCCTGACTTACAGAGATCTGATACCGATTCATCTGTCTCTATTTTTCATCTCTTTCACTCTTTCTGTCTCTCTGTTCAAAGCTGCAAATATAGTACATCCACATGCTCTCTCAATGAAACGGGCTGATCAGGAGATTCCAGGCTCCGATCTTTGATTGATTTCACCAATAAATCCACTTCAGTCATGAGCAGGAATTTAAATGAAGGGAAGGAGGCAGTTCTTTAAAGCTGCAGCTCATCAAAATTGGCGATGTCTTCACAGTTCAGTTGTTGTGTTACCTTTTTATGATTTAAAACCCCAGTTTGCAATTGTTGCACGGCGCTATTTCCACCCCCCTGTAGCAGGTTCTACGTGGCCTGCATTTGAGTAAAAGCCCCCAGCACTCTTACTGTGGGGCAGAACGGGCGCTGTACATCAATCGTAGATTGCGGTTTTAAGAAGCAATATTCCTCAATGGTGGAAAAGCCTTGTCACGCCACTAGATACATTTTCAATGTAGTACATGACTAGATGTCCTAGTTTGCCCTGGATTTGATGCTCGGTCACCGGCTCGGACAGTCCGCATACACAGATCGGTCAGTGTCCTTTTTATCTCTCCTGTGTCCTTTTTCAAAACTTTAGCTGCAACTCGTAAACATCTTAGCCATTGTAAATAGAGTATAATAGCACTTTCACATATAAATTAATCAAATCTTAACTTTTGATTCAGTAGAAGAAGAAAAAAACGAAAATGTATGTGGGCAGTCTTGTTATTTAAACCTGCATGTTTTTTTATTTTCTTCATTTCTACATGTAGGTGTGCAGGGGCATTTTTTTCAAATTACCAGCAGCCATGCGTGACTCAGATTCTGGTCTTTCTCCTTTCTCTCTCTCCCATTGCACACAACAACACAATCTGGCTGCTGCAGGCATCAAGCTACCTATGGCTTTATCCACAAAAAAATGAAAATGTCAAGACAAACTGGAGAATGAGCTTTTTGGTTATAACGCAGTTTTCAGTCTAATAAACTGTTCCCATGAAAAGACCGTGAAGTGTTCATTGTGCAATACAATGTGATTGTGTGTGTCTGTGTGTCTGTGGGTGGGTGAGGGTCAAAGGAGCCAAAACGTCTGGTGACCTCACTTACACTCTGACTCAACAGATGATATGTGATTAGCCTACCACTGAACGACTGCTCCCTTACACTCTGCCTTCCGGTTTCTCATGAATCTGACAGACAACATTTTAATGACTTTGACATTTTTCCTTCTTCCATACCCAGATAAAAAGAGAGCCCTAAACCCTAAACCATAGATAAAACATCTGATTTCCATTCTTAACCAAAAACCAGCCATGTGTATATGTGAGGTCTGGCTACTTAAAAAAGGGGAATCTTAAAGCAATGAATGAAGCAGAGCCAGAAGCAGTAACATGACACTCCCATGTCTGTATTTACCAAACAGACATATCCATCTTCTCATCTACCTCTTACACAAAGTATTGGAACTATTCCTTTAAGCTCATACTCCTCCTCACACGAATAAAGAGAGCATACTAACACACACACATAAAAATGATTATAGCCATTGTGGCACTTGTAGACCTCTTGGCCATGGCGTCGTGTGTCACATCTGTGTGCTGTGATGTGGCACTGACGGCCATTTTCTGACATTGGTGTTACCCTTAAGCTGGTCTTTAAACAGCAAAGTGTACAAAACCCTGTAGACAAATGTTATGTGAATATACACACATATGTGTGTGTTTTTGAATATAAAAGCTATGCTTAGTTTTCTGCCGCTAACTAGCTTCTAGCTTAAGTTCACTGGATGCTAACTTCTCCACATACTGTAGGCCTACTTATCGTGCATCTTGCAACTGATCTGACATGCAGAATGTGTGTATGAGAAAGACACTCAGTGATTGTGGATGTATGGTCTATAAACATGTAAGTATGTGTGTGTTTCTATGTGTGTGTACAGTGTGTTTGTGTAATTATAGTTTATATGTATAATGCATGTGTGCATGTGCGAATAATATGCAAGATATAAATTATATAAAAATCTTAATGTCATTTTGGGTCCTGTGGGATCCGACCCCAATGACTTCTCCCGCGATCCCGGGAATAACAGTATCATTTGAGAATTCCAGCTGGGAATTCCCTTGCAGCTTTTACCGGCCTGGAATGTGACAGTAGAGATTCAGCGGAGGGATTTACCTCCATGTCCTCATATATCACTGAGCTGTCATAAGCTAACGTTGTGTCGTTACCATAGGAGTTGAACCCAGGTTTATCCTTTGTGTTATGCATGTGGTCCTACATCTAGGTGTTCAACCCATGCAGTGAGACTGACTGTTACAGTAGAAGAGTCTGATTGTCAATGTGGAGGCTGCACGGTAGCACACACTGATCCATCTTAACAAGCTATTAAGTATTTTAATTAGTCAACATTTTCTTGAAAAAAACTAAATGATCTGCCACTGGAGAGAGATTGTAATCCCTTGATTCCAAAACAAATCACCTATTGTATCATAATTTTTAATGATGTGCATATGGGAGAAACTAAATAAATCAAGCTTTATGAGAGACTTTATGAGCATTTTCCATCCATTTCAAGGAACATTGTATGCATCAGAAACACATGGACCTATGTGACAGACTGTAGGCAACCACTGCTCTTAAATTATAGATTTATGCTATAGAGTGAGTACTATATTTTCTCGCTTGAACACCATCTTGACCATCTGAGAAAACTTAAGTTATGTCTGTCTAGACTAACCAGTAGTAAAACTTTCTCTTGTGAGACTAGACACTATAAAGACTGATTCTCTAGAGACTAAAACCAAAAAAAAAAAATTTCTTTTGAGTTATGACCAGATGTTGCTGTTATTTTTAGAGGCTGAAAAGTAGACTCTATCTCTTTACAGAGTAAAAGGACTGTTGACTTTTTTCTTGGCTAAATCCTAAATAACCAACAGTTAAAATGTTTTTAACCCCCGTGCTTTCTGTATAGAGAGGAGGAGAGGAACGTGGGGTCTCTGTAAGTTTGTTAAGGCTAATTGAAGGTCTTTAATGAGATGAACGGTGACTGATGCAGACCGGATGCTCGAAGGTTAGCTGGGTGCACTTCACCTGATTAAGAGGAATCAAATTTTTCTTCTTTAAGGTTATAGTGAGGTTAATGATATTAAATAGACTGATCAATGCAAAGAGAAATGGAGGAAAAGCTGCTATAACATCAGCAGCACAGCATGACAAAGTCATCTTTTTCATACATAACAAAATACAAAAACTCTTTTCTTCTCATCAGGGTGGAAAACACTCAAAATGGCAATAAGATCGTAACCAAAACTCTCCATGGAAATGCAGGCTAATGACATTCTTTAAGCATTAGCGTCTCTTGAGGCGGACAAACCCACCACCTTTTATATAATCATGGAAAACTCTGGGATAATTGCCTAGCTTTGGAGCAAAATTGGACATTAAAGATAAATAAACCAAATGTGACAAATTAAACTTCTTTACATGTTTAGCATGTCAGCATTGTATTTAATACAACACCAATATCGGTAAGTTGCTATGTCATCCTGATATATAAAAGGTATCAGTGATGTATCAGGTTGCCAGAAAAAGAGCAACAGCTAACAGAGGCGGCCGGCAAAACTTGTTGAATAAATGGAAATCTGGAGTCCAGTGAAAAAAGATGCAGAGAGGCAAATAAATCCACTCTCCCATCTGTCAGCAATGGCAGGTTGTCTATATGTTGGAGAACTAAGCTATCCCACAATGCCCTGGTGGCCCTGCTGCCGGTCTCCGTGGTGACAAGCATTTCCCTGGCGAGCCATGATTGGATGAACAGACTGTGAGGGAGGACAGGCCCTCAGTCAGTGTGTGTGTGTGTAAAGATCTATGACTTCATATACTGAGTGAGGAATACCCACATGCCTGCTTCATATGGACACACACACACACACACACACACACACACACAGAAAGGCACGCACATTTTTGTAACTTGTGAGTAGGGCTGCACAATATTTAGTTTTTTTTATCGTCATTGCGATATCAACTGGCTCAAACACATCACAAAAGGCTGCGACACATCCGGAAAGACACTCAGAGATGTTTTGTGTTCAGAGAGCAGGTCAGAGATATAAACAGATGCCTGACCATGCAATACTTTATACTATATATATATATATATATATATATATATATATATATATATATATATATATATATATATATATATATATATATATATATATATATATATATATATATATATAAAAAACATGTGCGGGTTAGTGATTTGATATATTGGTCAAGAAACATATTATGATCAAATATAACACCAAGATTTTGGAGTTTGAACTGTACAGCTGAAGAAAGGGACCCCAAAAGCTGAACAACCTTGGAGGCTGTAGTATCGGGAGCAACAATAACGACTTCGGTCTTATCTTCATTAAGCTGCAAGAAATTGTTTGACATCCAGTCCTTAATGGAAGACAAACATTTGAGCAGTACTGACACTTTGTTAGTCTCTTCCGGATTAAAAGAATCATACAGCTGGATGTCATCAGCATAGAAATGATAACGGATATCTCCAAATTGCCTAAATATAGGTATGGCCTAGGGAAAGCATATACAACGTAAATTAAATCCGACCAAACACAGAACCCTTAGGCACCCCACAAGAAAGGGCAGCATTTTCAGAAAAAGAGGGACTAAGTGACACAGAAAAAGTTCTATCTGAAAGATAAGAGGAGAGACGGTCCAGGGCGCTCCCAGAGATACCAACCCAGTGCTTAAGTCTTTCAAGCAAGATGGGGTGATCCACTGTATCGAAGGCTGCGCTAAGGCTCCAGCAGCACCAAAACAGAACATTTACCCGCATCAGAAGACCTAATTAAATCATTGGACACTCTAAGAAGAGCGGTTTCTGTAGAGTGTTTCTGACGGAAACCAGATTGAAATATGTATAGAATGTTGTGTGTGGCCAAGACAGCAGAGAGCTGTTTAGCAACAACCTTTCCTAAAAAAAAAATCAAATAAAAGGCATCTTGGAGATAGGCCTATAGTTTGCGGGAGTTGATGGATCCAGATTAGTTTTCTTCAATAGTGGCTGAAAAACTGTATGTTTAAAATGCGATGGGACACAACCAGTTTGCAGAGAGCTGTTGATTATGGAGCGCACACAAGTACTCCCAGACCCAAGGTCATCCTTAAATAAGGAAGTTGGTATAACATCTACCAGGCTCGAGGAAGATTTCATAATGCTCACCAAGTCAGTGAGTTCTTAGTGTGATAGGAGCAGAACGATTCAAAATTGATGGCTGAGTGGAATGAACAGAACATGCAGTAGCAGATAGGATGATGCTATTCCTGATATCTCTGATCTTATTTTCAAAGAAAAATAGAAAGTCACTACAGTCCTTATCTGAAAACACAGGCACTTCAGGAGGAGCAGGATTTACAATGTTGTTGACAGTGTCAAAAATGATTTTGGGGTTACGCTTGCTGGAAGAAATAAGGTTAGAATAGTAAGATGTCCTCACCTCCTTAACCATATTATTATATTCAGATAATAGTTCTTTGTGAGAGATCCGGTGAACATGAAGCTTGGTGGCTTTCCACTGTCGTTCAGCCCTCCAACATATATGCCGAAAACAGCAATCGTCGAAATGGTGCGACGCCTGCGAGCTAGTTCAGGCAGTCTACACGCGTGATATGCTTCACTCTCCGTATCATTTATCAAACACACCCCATCATCATTCTATTTAAGCTGCACAATTTCCCCCATCTCTCCTTGTCAATGCTGCTGCTGTCCTGAACCTGTATTGCTACCTGCTCTTTAAGCACCACCACCACCCCAGCTTCCACCTGCAGGCTCCAGCCAGGGGGGAAGCTACTTTATCGTCACTCCCTGATATCTCATGTAAACCCAATCTGCGGGGATTGATGAGGTCAGAGTCTGGCCGCCAAACACAATATTCACAACGTGAGTTGTCTGACTGAAATATCGTTATCGCAATATTCGACACATTGCATATTTTCCTCATATTGTGCAGTCCTACTTGTGAGGACCTTGTGTTGATTTACATTCATGTCCTTGCCCTAACCTTAACAACGAAGAGTAATGGAATAACATTAATTTGGAGTTGTGGTTGTGTCCACTTGATGAATGTAAGTGCAATTTCAATCTTGAGACACAAGTGGATGAACTAAAGAAAATAGTTTATTATAACAGATAATATGTGGAAATTAAGTATTGGCAGGAAGTCTTTGGTGCTTAGATTCTACAGGGAGATTTGTAATCGAGGGGTGTCTGCCCTGAGCAGTAGCAAGATAAATCCCCCCATGGAGAGAGAATCATATTTAAACAGAGGCAGCAGCAGGATGATGGGCTAACGACGTAGGTGTGTCGCTGAGCTATTGAATGAGACCAGCTGATAAGAACAGTTGATGTTATGATTGACAACCCCAGACAATGAAAGCGAGGACATAATAAGTGAGCATGTGTGAGAGGAGTGAATGGCAGGATGCATGATAAATATAACTACAGGCCTAAGCATGCAAAAGGCTAGTCGCTCTGGCTTCATATTCACTCACCTTTTAAGCTGTGTTAAACTCCTGAGTGAAACATCTGGCTCTTTGTCAGGTACACGTTCACCAGCAATTATCACAAATAGAGATGCACCGATTGACCGGCCGGTGACCGGAATTGGCCGATTTTCACTTGATCGGTCATGAACGGCGACCGGCAGGTCAGTCTGATATATGCAGATTTGATGCCGGTCAAATGCACTCGGGCGCCGCATGATTAACATTGCGCAAGATCAATGCACCGCTGCTCAATCAGCTGTTTATGAAATCTTATAAAGTCGTAATTATACACGGCTCTGCAGAGCAGTCTGCTCTGAGGCGAACGGTCAGCTGTGAATAACTGGAACATGAAAACCGCGGGTCCCGTGAATTATGACCACCACAGTTTATTGGAAAATAGCGTTGGGCACACTGACTTTGATGAATTTACTGTTTATCAGACCACAGATAAGACAAGAAGCTAACGTTAGGGAACGCTGCGGTGACGGTCCCTCTGCCTCTGACGCCCGGCTGCAAGAGACGCTATATTCCTCCAACACGCTGTATTAACGTTACTATTTAAAATGCTTTCCAGGTTAGTGGGGATGCATACCGGTCAAAACCAACATTAAAAATGTAGTAATCTTCCCTCAGCGTTTAGTTTGTTGCTAAACTGTGTGTAAAATGAGCGGTGACGTTTATGTTTTCAGGTAATGTTACTGTTGACGTTCAAACAGGCCTGTGTGTGTGTTTTGAGAAATATCTTTATACTGCAAGGCTATATTTATTTTTTATATATATATATATATATATATATATATATATATATATAGATATAGATATTAATAGTTGGATATTGGATATGAAATTTTTTTTAATGTTGCAAGATGTGTGTGAATTCCCCACACCAGGAGTAATTTATATAGTTCTATTTTATCGATCGATTATCTATTCAAAAAATGTTCTATGTTTTATGCAAAATGTAAAATGTTCTATTAAAGAAAAGACAGAAAATAAATATTTGTGTGTGCTGTAAAGTGGTTAGAAAATATGAAATCGGAATCGGCTAAAATCAGTATGAGCAGTTCAAAATCAATGAGAAATCGGAATCGGCCTAGAAAATTGTAATCTGTGCATCTCTAATCACAAACCTTGTCTGTCTGGCATTTGGTCCCAAACATGTATTGTGCACTTCAAACTTCAGTTATGTGGCTATAGGTTGTCTGATTCCTTCCTGATTTATCAATTAGCTTTTTTTTGTCGATTGGATTTGTTGGATAATTGCTTTAAGAAACACAGGGCTGAGCATAGTATTGTAACATAGTCAGACCAGCGTTGGATGTAGGCTATCAGCTGATCCTGTTTCTAATGTAGCACACTGACTCCCATGATGCCGCAGAGGACGGGAGAGAGAGAAAGGCCTCTTTTCCTCCTTCCTTATTGATCTCTCTCTCTCTCTCTCTCTCTCTCTTTCTCTCTCTCTTGCTCAGATGTCGTCCTCTATCACGCTTTCACACTCATTTTAGCTTTCTCTCAGGGATACTTTCATCACTATCAGCTCTTTGCATGTCATCTCTTTAAACTTTTTCTCACATGCCGATCCTTGCTTCTGCTCTGCACTGTAAAATTGGATGAAGAGTATTACACCATGGATGAATATATCTGAATGCATTAGAGCATACACAAAGTAGGTGCTCCATGCTAACACGTAAAGGTACCCTGTGGAGGGTTTGACCACTAATAGTGCTATGGAGTAATGTTTTTACGAGTGGGTCCATATTCTTTGTAAACATAGGTCAACGTGTCACAGGAGTCACAGGACTCTGTTACTGATTGGGTATTATATGACTCGCTGAGCCCATAGCAGCTGCCGCAGCTTACGTTGCATGGCAGCTCGCCACCGGCCACACTTTGCGACTTCTTTGTGTGTTGTCGGTGTTAGACCTGAAGGATGCACACAGTAGGTTTTAGTGAGAAACACTGAATGTTAACATTACTTCGGTTTGTTTAAAAGAAAACTCCACAGGGCACCCTGAAACATACACTGCAATAGTAGGCAACTACCTTTATCTAGTGACCAGCAACAAGACTGGCCATAAGGGATGAATTGTAAAAATAACTTTTAGTTAGTTATAGTTTTATTTTGGGAACTGTTTTGGATGAGCATCCATGTATTCATCCTCTGTGCAGTGATTTTTAGCTGTGCCCAGTCTTCTGTGATATACCACCACTAGAGCTACAATTTGTCATTTTGTGACATGATGATGCTAGCAGCCTACTATCGTGTCCCATTTCAGGAGCCACCTGCTTCAATGGACACAGCCTGTTACAGTGTACTCTTTGGAGGACTGAGTCTGCACCTCTTGTCCTCTACCTCAAATAAACTGATTACAAAGGAGTCACCATAGCCTTATCGCTGAATCTAAAACGAGATAAGTGTCTTGTGTGCAATAGATTTAGTGATCTTTAGCCAATTTAGGGAAAAGGACATTTCAAATTGAACAACCTTTTCAACTTTTGACATTCTTCTCAGTCTTGTAGACTTCTGAAGAGGCCTCTGCTGAAATGGGAAACAGCTGCAATTTAAATGGTACCATTAAACTTGCTTTCAATTAGTGCGGTGTATGCTTAAGTGCTAGCAGTGTATCTGTCAGTGACACATGAAAAGAGTCAGATATTACCATGGGCTCGTTAATAAAACATGTCCTGAAAAGGCCTGTATAATTAGAAGTGAGTGGGCAAAAAGCCTTGTTATTCACGACCACACTATTTATATTTCATCCTTGGACATTTTACTGTCCCCCATGGATCAATGTCGGTGGTTCGTGGGAGTCTCTGATGTGTTGATGGTTTTGGGTTCTGGCTGAGAATATTTCTTTAATTCGATTCAAAAACAAGCCTGAAGCAGTCAGCCATTGTTGGCACCACTCTGCAAGCAAGTGGGAGTAAATGACAATCAATAAAAACCACTGCATCAACAAAAGATAAAACAACCAACATGGTATTAAAAGAAGTGAATGAAGGGGAGGAAGAACATGTAGTTGGCAGCAGAGAGTTCTCTGGAAGGCCTGCTGACAGTATCCAGGGATGGAAATGGAAATACATTGATACTAATCTTAGTGCTAAAAGAGTCATAATGGCCAATACCCAATGCAAATGTATTATAGTTTGTATTAAGTGTTTATATTCCTCAAACACAACGGCAAAAAAAATACCTCTCTGTTTATAATTGCTTCAATATACCATTTATACTAACAAGCTAGTGGCAAGCTAGACAGCAGGTAATGTAGGGCTGTAAATGGTTTACATACACACACTGATTGGCTTACAGTTGCCCTTCTGTCTGTTGTATGTCACACAGAGAACAAACGGGGTTAGACAGACACTAGCCATGCCCTGCTGTTTAGACCAGTGGTTCCCAACCTGGGGTCCGGGCACCCTTCAGGGGGGCGGCAAAGATCACAGGGGGTGCGCAAGTCTTTATCTGGTTTAAGGTTGAGGTAAAAAAAAAAAATATTTGCACATGTTAAACAAATTATGATAATGCACTAGAATATATAACGTATACAAAAGTCTGTATAAAAACTATATATTTTTGTTCTCGCTTAAAATTGTAGGCAGACTACTTAGTAGGCCAAACCTCCGGGACCTCTTAACCTGGGGCCCTTGCTCTCATCAGGTCAGCTGCTAGCTGCTATCATCCCGCCACGGCATCACTATTTTATGAATGAAACATGGCGGAGAAACGTAAAAGTGCTGATAACTCCTTTGTATCAAAAAAGAAATTAAGGCAATATCTCGAGAGTTACCTCATCTTTGGTTTCGGGGGGGGGGGCTCAGCTTTTATTAGACATAAGTAGGGGGGTGCCAAGGAAAAAAGGTTGGGAACCACTGGTTTAGACACAGGTGTGTATGTTACATCTCCTGCTGTTTGGGGATTCTGTATTTGAAAGTGTCTATCTGCTCTGGTGATGGAGCGGTGTAAAATATTTCTACACATTTACAGTAAAGACATTAAAAGGCCTGAGTCTGTGTGTGTCACTTTGTGTCACTTCCAAGCCATTAAAAGTCCTCCATTACACACTCTCTTCCTGCCTCCTTTGCTTCCAGTATACAGTAAAACCAAACTTTTCATGACCGGCCCACACACACTGCACTGCCAGCCTCCTCTTCTTCTCTGTTCTCCAAAGATTTCAGGCTGCAGTACTTTAGATTCAGTCAAACATTGATGGAAAAACACTCTCTTGTCAGTCCCTGTTGTCATAGATGAATGTATTCATTGGTGCCAGGGAGAACACACACATGTGTAATGTGTTTTTTTAATCAATTTGGTGTGCGCAGGGAAAGCTAAGTGGAGCAAACTCTACCATAAATATGATTTGTCTGCTTTAGTTTTCTTTGAATGGAGGCATCTGCCCAAATATGAATATACTGTATGTTATGGCATCGTCCACTGGAGAGGGACCTGAAAACCAAAAAGGAATTCCACTTCACTGATCAGATATGCAGCTGATTTGTCATAGGACTGCATGTGAACCTGGTCCAGATCAGACGGAAAAAGATCAGATTCCATGTGTGTTGTCTTTCCATTCATGCTGTGCTTTAAACATCATGTTGAAAAGGATAAACACTTGAAGCTTCAGTGTTGCAGGATGAACATGGCTTTTGTGTTAATATATCATCTCTGATCGAAAATATACATACTGAAAAACAGAGGTGTCATCTATAGTTTTAACTTTGAAAGAAACACTTAATACATTTTATAAATGCACTTAAAATATACAGTGGTAATGTGCTCTGATTTATCACTGTATGCTGTTTTAGCCATTTTTGGGGGCCCCCCACACTGCATCTGTGTGTGCGTTTATGTGGCAAGACTGTGATCAAGCTCTGCAGCATGTTAATAATTGAACTGGGTACTATCCTTAGAGGCTATGCACATTCACACACTTACACTTTGCATACTAAAAAGCATACGCACACAAACAAAGCGAACTATATTTTGTGCACTGTCCCCATTGTGCCATTCGTGGCTACACTTTAATGCAGTTTTGTCATGCAAACACACTAACATACTACTGTATCGCTTTTTAGAAGTGTCTGAATTAGTGAGGAGTTCGAGGAGGAGGTGAACAAGGACAGAGGAAAGAGAGAGAGAGAGAGAGAGAGAGAGAGAGAGAGAGAGAGAGAGAGAGAGAGAGAGAGAGAGAGAGAGGTGGGTTGAGCAAATGAAAAAGAAGTGGAAAGAAAGACCGAGAAGAAAAATCCCATTTCCATTGCTTCACACAGAGAGAGGGAGAGAGGAAGCCATAAGGAGGATGGCAATGTGACAAACGTCTGGCCATAAACTGAAGCCAAGAAGAGACGGATCTAAAGGGAGGGTAGGGAGGAAGAGTGAGAGAGAGGGGAGGAAAAGAGAGAAAGAGAAAGAGCAGAATATGTAATTAAAGCTGTGATTACCAGGGTCTGAAATCATTTCTCCCAGTCTGCTGTGTTGGGCTTGGCCCCTGGTCCATCTCTGGAAACTCCAATTAGTTATTTAAGAGTGTGTGTGTGTGTGTGTGTGTGTGTGTGTGTGTGTGTGTGTGTGTGTGTGTGTGTGTGTGTGTGTGTGTGTGTGTGTGTGTGTGTGTGTGTGTGTGTGAACGTAGAGTATACACCTTAACTTGTGTTTGTGGATTTGCGCATGTGTGTGTTATTCACAGTGTGTGAGACTTTATAGTGGATCAATAGAAACCCTTCTTATCTGAGGATGAGAAAGGTCAGTGATAACTGCTGATGTGAGACACCTTACAGTTGACTGCACTGATCCAGGACCAAATACTGGACAGCTAGACTAATCCCTGTGGGTCTTAATGCCTTCTTCTCACAGTGTTTTAGTGTAGGTTCTGAAACGTTAGTATCATATTATTTTACAAATGTCAAATGATACCCAGCTCTAGATATGGATACAGAATGTAAGTTTACAAGCAATAAATACTGCTGTACTGCTGTTTTTTTTTCCCTAATATGTATACATATTATTATAATTGTACAATGAATACTTGTAGGTGCAAAGTTGCTGATAAATGATCCTCTTCCTGAGTTACTAGGAACTTTTGTAAATGTTCAAGGGTGTGCAATAATGTGTGTGGGATTTTTGGAATTTTTACAAACATGTCGCTTATTTGTTTAGTAAGTGAATGGAAAAGATGAATTTTATCTTCACTGTCACCTGAATTACACTGTGTTACACAGTATTTCAGCCTATGGTAACCAGTTTGCAAGACTGTGATGTGCAGTTTAAACCTTTTTTTTTTGTCTCAGAGGTTAAGGATTTTTATTTTTACCAGCCGTTGAAGCTGTTCTCTTAGAGGCAGTTTTAGTATTTAATAATCAAGCATTTCTAGGAAAGCCTGAATGTTGAATCTGCTTTTTTCCCTGTGATTTCTTTCTGCTACGAGCTGCTGAAATGTCACCATTCTTTACTCCTTTCATTGCTCTCTCACCCTGCTTCATCCTTTATCTCTTTCTCTCCTCCTCTTCCTCCCACCATACTGTCATTTATCCATGCATTCAATCAACCTCTTTGTGTTTCAGTAGCAGCAGGCTTAGATTTATGTTTCCCTTAACAGAAAAAGAGGGCTACACCTTTTACTCCCTTTCACTACCTTCACTGACAAAAGGCGCTCATAAAACACATGCACGCAGCCACACACACACAAACACACACATATATACAGAACACCACACACCACAAGCTCATGCAGGTATAAAATTAGTAAGACTTATGATTATTGCTTCAGCGTGCCACAGAAAACAAAAAGGCCTTAGTGCTTCGCTGTTCATTTCCACTGGCTCTTTCTCTGTTTGTGTAAATGTGTGTGTGTGTTAGCATGTTAGCAGTTTCCAGACCAAACCAGCTCTATTTTAGGACTGGTGCTGACATGAAAAAGAAAAAAATCAAGAACAGAATATAATGATACTTAACAACAAGAGGGAAAGAAGAAGAAGGTGAGAAAAATGAGGCAACTTTGCATCTTAACGGAGGATGAGGTTAAGGGGCAGTCAAGAGATATGTTTGTGTTCACAATCTACTATATGGCCCTACTGTACTAGTGTCCCTATGAGTCCAGGCTTATACTGTGTTAGACCCCTATAGCATTCCATCCCTCCTTCTGTCTTTACAGTATTACCAACCCCCCTTTCTTTCTCTCTCTCTGGGGACTCTCTCACAGGAATGTTTCCATTCCCAAGCATTCAAAAAAAGACAAAATTGCAGGGGTCAGTGTGTGTGTGTGTGTGTGTGTGTGTGTGTGTGTGTGTGTGTGTGTGTGTGTGTGTGTTTGTTTGTCTGCCTCTCAGTGTGCATATCTCTGTGTATTGTGTATGTGGAAATGGAGAGCAAGAGTCAAAAAGAGTTTGTGTGTGTGTGTGTGTGTGTGTGTGTGTGTGTGTGTGTGTGTGTGTGTGTGTGTGTGTGTGTGTGTGTGTGTGTGTGTGTGTGTGTGTGTGTGTGTGTGTGTGTGTTTTTGTGTGCTGTTATTGATCAGGTCTCTCCTCCATCAATGGTTATCGGAGGCAGCAGCAGGCCCAGCGTAGTGCTCCACATTACTCACAGTGTCTACTCTATACACACACACACACACACACACACACACACACACACATACACATACAGACACACACACTGGCTCTCCTGTCATCTTTTTCCCCTCCTCTAATAGCAGATATCATATTCAAATGAAACCAAAATGAAAGTGGGCTTTGTGATTCTACATGTTTAGAACTATTCAGATTGAATATTGAGCCGTACAGGTTGTTTTAAATCATCCCATCCTCATCCATCATCCTCATAAAAAATACCACCCTCATCTCCATCCTGATCCTTTCCTGCTTTTAGGGAGGGATGTCAAATATGATGAACTCTCATCCTCCCAAGTCCTCTAAGCTAATCTCTAATTGTAATAAATTATAACTTTATACCATGACTTCATCATGTAAAATCTTACCTGCAGCATTTATATGAAAGAAAGTACATATTGTTTTTTTTACTAGGATTGGTATGAAACAATCCCATAACATCACTCTGTAGGACCAACATTGCTCAGGCCCTAAAGTAACCCTAACATGCCTTCACTGCCATGTGACAAGAGGCCATCTCAGCTATCTGTAGTTACTTTATTCTGTCAAATGTATCCCTGTAGCATCTTTCTGCTTGTCAGTCAGACTCTACACTCTCCTCTTCAACTCTTCTCGATGCATGAAGTGTATTTTAGGTGAAAATCAATGGAGGGCCGCAGCTCTCTTCTCAACTCCCCTCTGTCAGATGGAGAGCAGCAACATGCACAGTGTGCTGTTGTTCGCTCACCAGAGAACTAGACTAAACTGAACACTTCCATAAACTGAATGGAAGTGAATTGTACGAGATACAGCATAAAAGAATAGAACAGAACATGGTTAAATAGATGCAATTATAGATACATACAAGTGAGGAAGTAAGAAAATACAAAATATTAAAATAAAGGTAAAGGTAAACACAATATTGTATGATTTTCATGGTCAGATATCTGCTTGATGCCTGAGCGATTGTAGCAGGAAGTTATAATGTTCAGTAGAGTATATGAAGGCAGCAGGAAGTACCAAGTAAGAAATAATGTAGAGCGAGACGGTCATTATTGCGAATTAGAACCCCAACAGGGTGATGCAGGACAGGTTCTAATTATCGCACGGCTTATTACACGGCTACTCATACAGATGGTACCCATATGTCAGGTGAGTGAGCTAAAAATGGAGCTAACTAATGCTCTGTTTGCACTGTTAGCGCTGTTAGCGATCCCTGTTTTCTCCACTCTCTCTCTCATTTTGTGATCCGCTGATCAGCGGTATGAGTTATATATGAGCACCAATATTGATCTAAACATTTTTTTTATTTTTTAAATGATCCTCCAGAGTCTATGATCAGAACTCTGTCAATTATATATACGGTCAAGCAACAATCTATAGTTGGCAATGGTCTGTTATACTTAGCAAAGTTATAGAGAAATAACAGACCGTAGAATGCCATGATGAACCAACCGGACTCAAGTATACAACAAAGTCGTGCAATAATGTGAATTGGACTCTGGATACAAAAGGATGTTCTACAGTCCAATTGATTCTATGGAAAAGGCAGTATATTCTGTTGTCTTAATAGAGTCTGTAACAGCAGGGGGTTCTACTGCTCACTATTTCTGATGGAGACAACAATGTTAAATAGACTCTTACTGAGATAGCAGTAAGTTGTAATGTTTTGTAGAGACATCGGAGGTATAGCAGGTGGTTCTAACTCTCAGTAGAATCTATGCAGACAATGGGATGTCTACTCTCTAGATATAACTGGAGGTTTTTAATGTTCAGTAGACTCTATGGAGAAAGGAGGGGGTTCTAATGTTTAGTAGACTATGGTTCTGCTTTAGTATGACTCATTGGAAACGGCAGAGGTTATACTGCTCAGTAGACTATGGTGACAGCAGGAGGTTCAAATGTTCAGTCAGCTCTCTTTACTGTTGGGTCTGGGTACTGTTATGATTAGTAGACTGTATGTGGTTCTAGTAGACAAAACAGATTCTACTATAGACTCTTAAGACAGCAGGAGGTTATTTTGTGTGTTGGTCTCTATAGAGACTGAGGTTCTAATGTATAGTAGAATCTATGGAGACAACAGAGGGCTCCACTGTTCAGTGCCTTTTTAATGAGTTCAGGTCCCGGGACATCAGGCCACACCACTCATATCTTGGATAACTTAAGAGTGAATGGACTAGGAGTTTCACTTCATTGTAATGCAGAGTCAGAAGGTCCTGTCTGGTCTCTTAGGTGGTTACAAAATTAATTACACTCTGGCTCCTATTAAATACAATGGAGTTCAAAGGGTAACATTAAATACACCCAGCTCTGTTTCTGGTTTCGCCTCTTTCTGCATGTCTCAAGGGTCATTTTAACTGCATCACTTAAGTTACAGTTTTTTTCGATTGCTAAACGACAGTGGGCACAACTGGAGTCACGTGCAAAACTCAAGCCACAGTCTGCACTACCAACAGTCACCTGAACTAAACAGTTCACATCACCTGCAGAACTCATTCCAAGCAACACAACTCTTAACACACGTCTCAAAACAGGCTCAGAGCAGCCAAACACTCAGAACAATGCTCACTGAGATAACACACACTGTCACTCAGAACACACTGAGAGTAAAAACACTAGCATCAAACACCAATACAGAGATTACAAACGTTCTCATCTTTACAGTTTGAACTATTTGAGTGACTTGACACTACTCAATAGTTTATTTAAGGAAAATATAGATTTTATAATATACCAATTTTTACATAAGGTAAACAAGAAGGAATGAAAATCAGCAGTTTTCTTCAATATAGTATTTTGTCTCTGGTAATTTATGGAATTACTGGGGAAAAAAACCTAAAGGTGCATAACAGTAACAAAGAATAATGTGACTAATCCTGCCTCTCTCCAGCATCATGTGGCAAGTTTTCTTCATCAGACTGTAGTTAGAGTTTTGCACATATGACTCCAGTTGTGCCCACTGTCGTTTAGCAACTGAAAAAAACTGTAAATGTGTTCATAAAGTGTGAAAAAAGTCTGACTTTGAAATTATTGATTTTGGCTATACCACTATTAAAAAAGCAAGTGCATTAAATGAAATGCAGTCTTTGACTGCGACCAAGCTGCAGTATTAAGTTGTCAACAGTCCGATTATTTGTCCCTCTTCTAATATGCTCTACATTTAAACATGTAAATAAGTATAAGTTGTATACTCATTCCGTCTTTTAAGGTGGTTTTTAACATGCCTCTCAAGCCAATAAGATGTCATGAACACGGTTATCCAGTTTGTATTTATTATTCTACCAGCAGTTCTCAGTGTTTTAGAAGTGTCTTGTATCAGAGGCTAAAGGTCAAAAGGCCTTACTAATGAAATTTAAGCCAGTCCTCTGCTGGGAAGCAGCATGGTACTACATCTGTCATAACACACACAGTCACACACACATTCATACGCAAGCAGGGATACCGAAAGAGCAGGGCAACAGGTGCGTTTTCTATCGCAATTACTGAAGTCCACTCTTCCCTTACTACATTCCTCACTCCCTAAATCCCATCCTTCTCCCTCCCTTTATATAATTTCTTTAAAAATGCAACCTATTTTCTTTTGCATGTTGTCAATCCATTTCTGTAATTTTGTGTTCATTTTATTCCATCTGTTTTACGTCCCCCTTTACCTAGTCTCGCTTTGCCAGGCCCTCCTCCAAAGCGCGCTGGAGGAGAGTCAGGCTACTCCACACAGCATTCGGGGATGGGAGGAAAACGTGCTCTGGCTTATTGGCATTTCTTTAAACCAATCACAATCACCTTGGGCGGTGCTAAGCACCGGAGAAAAGCCGCGGTGCTGCTGCAAAATAGACTCGGAAGGAACTTGTTTTGGTGGAAGACGTGTACGTTTAAAAGTTGTTTTAGTCGTGCAACAGAATCTGCCGAGATCTGAGAAAAGGTTAACCATAGTCTTCATAAATCCACTGGAGTTTAAAATGCCAACACAAAGGGAGACCAAGGCAGCGGCTATCTAGCCTGAACGAGTGAAATCCGGAAGATTTTCCGGCGGCAACGAAGCAATCCCAGAAGTGGAACGTCAAGGAACATTTCCATCTTTGTTTACAACAACTTATACTATCTGCTTCATCTATCACCTTTCACCTTCACCTGGTGATTTGTATGTCTTGTTAGTAAAGCAGAATTTTCACCAATCATGGGTTGTTCTTTTTGAGTTGTTTCCCTGTGTAACAGCCAAAACACACCAGGCTCGTAAGCGTGGCGTATAGCAGCGTAGCGCAGCTATTTTTATTTCGGCGCCCAATGTTATCCAATCTGTCCAGCCACACCGGGCGCGTAGCGTCCGCGTCGGCCCACACACTGCAGCGATAGTTGTGGCGTCTCCTCTATTTCTTGCACGAGACGCGAGCATATGTGTCAAACCAGGCAGGCAGTCACATACAAGAAGACCACAGTGCAGCCGGATACTTGGGCACAAAAACAAAACACATACTGTAGGTTAATGGTGATTTTGGCTGTCTTGACTTCTCACAGCGAGACACGCAATCAGGCACACGGACAGAGAGAGTGACACACACACACACACACAGCCACATATAGGCTACAATTACCACAGCTTTCCGCACTCAGCCTGTCTCTTTCTATTGGACAGAGAGAGAGAGCTAGAGAGAGAGAGAGAGAGAGAGAGGAGAAAGATCACTTTGTGACCGGCGCGTAGAAATACGCGTCCAGTGTGAATGGCCAGGCGCACGATCAGGCACATATCTACGCTACACGACACTTGCGCGCCCGGTGTGTTCCAGCTGTGACGAGCAGTGACAAAAAGTGTCAGATCAGTGACACAAGTGCAAATGTGCCTTGTCTGGTACGTCTAGGTCACAGATTTTCTCAGAGTGAGCAGTCTTCCCGTTCATTATCCCCGCTGGTCATTCCTGCTGATATTCCCAGCAGTATTCTAGTTAAAACGGGGGCAGCGATCTGTTTCCCAGTGGATACCGGCCTGCTTCCGTTCCCCACTTCTACTGTCCTGGTTCAGCCACATAATAATAGAATCTACCTACAGCGATGTCTGAGTGTGTGTGTACGTGGGTGTGGGTATGTGTCTGGCTCTTTGAGTGCATTTAAAAAAAAAAAAAAAAAAGATGGAGTGGGAGACAGGAAATGGACATTGTTTTTTTCATTTATAATTCCTCTTTTTAAAAGTTTAAAGTTCAATCCTTTTCGTTACAGTTGCTTTAATGTTAAGACACTGTTTGATGACTGTAGCATTGCTAGCATTCCTCAGAGACATGTATGGGCATGACTGACTTTTGGATTTTGTGTGCCTATTGCATGTCTGATGCAATAGGCATACAATTAACAAGGAGGCAAGCATCATGTTCACACACACACACACACACACACACACACATGCACAGACACCC